>NC_060173.1:22604916-22737416 GCF_021184085.1 Oncorhynchus gorbuscha | reverse complement strand
TATGTAAACCCTTTATCTCTCACCTATCTCTCGCTCTGTCTAGCTCCCTCTACCACTCTCACTCACCCTCTCTTTGCTCCGTCTCCCCCGTCCCCCCTCTGCCCCCCAGCCTGTCCCAGTACAGCGATGAGAACATGATGGACCCCTATAACCTGGCCATCTGCTTCGGGCCCACCCTCATGCCCACACCCAACATCGAGGACCAGGTGTTGTGCCAGGCACACGTCAACGAGATCATCAAGACCATCATCATCCACCACGAAACCATCTTCCCCGACACCAAGGAGCTGGACGGGCCCGTCTACGAGAAATGCATGGCCGGGGAAGACTACTGGTGAGCTGAACATAGAAATATAATTACTAGAAAGGCAACTGGTGAGCTGAACGATTGAGCTGCATGATTTGAGCAGGGTGTGTGAGAAGGGCATGGCCGGCAGAGACTACTGGTCAGGGTTCTTGCTTTTAGACACTTTATAAATTCCATTACTTTTTCATGACCATGTCTACAAATGAGAATTTGTATGACAGTGGCTAAACATGTGCCGGGCAACACCTTGTGACAAATGTACAGAAGAATACATTTGAATCTACGTTTAATTTCCAAACAGCAATTAATCTGACATTTCATGATTTTTCTTCATTGTGTGAATAGATGTGTTCAATTCTCAGGCTTTCCATTTCTGGAATGGTATTTTGTCTGATATTCCAGAAGGTCCCTGACCCGTGAGCACCCTGTGAGATGATTGACTGAGCAGGGTCGCCCTTCGATGAAGTCAGAGGTTATTCATTAGTGAAACTATGCGGGCGACTTGCAATGATGTCATTTTGACCAGCTTCACTGAGGTGTTGGCTGGGGAGCCAGTAGGGGTGTTTTTCTCATTCCCGTCCTGTGAGTGTATCGTAGCTCTTCACTGAGGTGTTGGCTGGTGAGCCAGTAGGGGTGTTTTTCTCATTCCCGTCCTGTGAGTGTATCGTAGCTCTTCACTGAGGTGTTGGCTGGGGAGCCAGTAGGGGTGTTTTTCTCATTCCCGTCCTGTGAATGTATCGTAGCTCTTCACTGAGGTGTTGGCTGGGGAGCCAGTAGGGGTGTTTTTCTCATTCCCGTCCTGTGAATGTATCGTAGCTCTTCACTGAGGTGTTGGCTGGGGAGCCAGTAGGGGTGTTTTTCTCATTCCCGTCCTGTGAGTGTATCGTAGCTCTTCACTGAGGTGTTGGCTGGGGAGCCAGTAGGGGTGTTTTTCTCATTCCCGTCCTGTGAGTGTATCGTAGCTCTTCACTGAGGTGTTGGCTGGGGAGCCAGTAGGGGTGTTTTTCTCATTCCCATCCTGTGAGTGTATCGTAGCTCAGGCTCGCAGCCAAATATCCCTTCATATGAGACATAATACTCCATGCTGCCAGTATGTGTGTGTCTGCACTGCAGTGGTATCTGTAGCTGTCTCAATACGTCGTTAGTTAACGCAGGTAATTTTGCTAAATGATTAAAGTGCACATGGTGAGACAATATGACAGGATACAGCTCTCTTTTCTGTATCAGACCTTTAAATATCTGCCTTGATGAAATGACACTGACTGAATCGATCACCATAATTGTGATCACCACAGATGTGAGGAGAGCCTGTCTCCTCCGCTGAAGAGCACGTCTCTCTCTCTCTGTTCCTTGGCAGAGCGTAAGCCTTTGCCCCGCCAGAGATAATCACCTGTCACAGCCATCAGGACACCATCCCTGACCGAGCCACATCAAACCTAGAAGATTTGTTGTCGTCTCTCCACCCCCCCCCCCCCACCCCCACGCCCACCCCCCGCCCGGGGGTGAGACGGGTGGCTGTGGTGTGTTACCCTGGGAAGCGGCGCTAAGTGCCAGTTGGAGGAAATCTGTGGTAGATGTAAGGGGCATTAATGCCAGGGACGTCTGAAAAGCGATAAACAGCATCTAGCCTGTGTCATGGGAATACTGATGATGCCCTCCATTTGGTAGTCGGTGGCTGCAAATAGTCGGTGGATGCCTCTCAATGTGGCTGTAGGTGCATCTCAAAATATCTAAAGTCAAGTCAGTGAGACAGACCTGTCCATTACACAGGAGCTCGGACTCAGACTTGTTTACTTAAGACAATTTTTTTAAAACCTTTGTTTAACTAGGCAAGTCAGTTAAGAACAAATTCTTATTTTCAATGACGGCCTAGGAACAGTGTTTAACTGCCTGTTCAGGGGCAGAACGACAGATTTGTACCTTGTCAGCTCAGGGGTTTGAACTTGCAACCTTCAGGTTACTAGTCCAACACTCTAACCACTAGGCTACCCTACGTGGGCAATGCTATTTGGTCCCTAATCCCTTTATGCAGGGGCCACTTCCTGAGTGGGACCACTTCAGTCTGCTACTCTTTTGGCCAAAATGACAACTAACATGATGCACACTTGAATCCCAACTGGCACTTGTCAATATTCCAAAATTATAAACCCATTCGCAAGCATCTTTTGTGGTAGTGGCTAGGTTGTTGCTACCGTGACTCAGGAGAGACAAACGACAGTAACTGCCAGGGTAAGATATGCAAACATAGCACACCCACATCGAACCACACCCCAAGACCCAAATCTTGTTTTTCTTAATGAGCAACAGAAAAACACATGCGGAATCGGTGCGTTCTGCCCCCTTTAACAGCGGCCCTTCAAACCTCGGTGAAGACTGAATGCAGGCTGTGGGGATAAATGAGTTTGACACCCCTGATCTACACTAAAAGTCTTTGATAGATGAGATCTATGTTAGTGCATACTACTACCAGGTATTTGCTTTCACCAGTCCAGTAGTGTCACATCATTGCCAAAGAAGGAAAGGAGGCAAATAGGGGAATCCACTTTAAACAAGATACACGCTGAGGATGGATGAAATTGAGTAGCGGGTACAATTGTATCCATGGTAGCCTGACCTCAACCTATAATCTCTGACCCCTAACCCTGACCTCTGACCTTCTCTCCCCCCACAGTGAGAGTCCCTACAGTGAGCATGGGGCCATAGAGGAGGTGGACAATGAGGGAGGCACTGAGACGCATACCAGTGAGGATGGTGAGTACCCTTCAACCAGGCACCCTTGTAACCCTATGATGTAATGACATACCAGATGTGAACGTCATGGGAAAAGCATACTTTCTTTCTCCAGTGTCTGTGCTGTGGTCTAGCGAGGGTTAAATCCAGACTTTCTCCAGTGTCTGTGCTGTGGTCTAGCGAGGGTTAAATCCAGACTTTCTCTAGTGTCTGTGCTGCGGTCTAGCGAGGGTTAAATCCAGACTTTCTCTAGTGTCTGTGCTGTGGTCTACTGAGGGTTAAATCCAGACTTTCTCTAGTGTCTGTGCTGTGGTCTAGCGAGGGTTAAATCCAGACTTTCTCTAGTGTCTGTGCTGTGGTCTAGCGAGGGTTAAATCCATACTTTCTCTAGTGTCTGTGCTGTGGTCTAGCGAGGGTTAAATCCAGACTTTCTCTAGTGTCTGTGCTGTGGTCTAGCGAGGGTTAAATCCAGACTTTCTCTAGTGTCTGTGCTGTGGTCTAGCGAGGGTTAAATCCAGACTTTCTCTAGTGTCTGTGCTGTGGTCTAGCGAGGGTTAAATCCAGACGTTCTCTAGTGTCTGTGCTGTGGTCTAGCGAGGGTTAAATCCAGACTTTCCCCAGTGTCTGTGCTGTGGTCTAGCGAGGGTTAAATCCAGACTTTCTCTAGTGTCTGTGCTGTGGTCTAGCGAGGGTTAAATCCAGACTTTCTCTAGTGTCTGTGCTGTGGTCTAGCAAGGGTTAAATCCAGACTTTCTCTAGTGTCTGTGCTGTGGTCTAGCGAGGGTTAAATCCAGACTTTCTCCAGTGTCTGTGCTGTGGTCTAGCGAGGGTTAAATCCAGACTTTCTCCAGTGTCTGTGCTGTGGTCTAGCAAGGGTTAAATCCAGACTTTCTCTAGTGTCTGTGCTGTGGTCTAGCAAGGGTTAAATCCAGACTTTCTCTAGTGTCTGTGCTGTGGTCTAGCAAGGGTTAAATCCAGACTTTCTCCAGTGTCTGTGCTGTGGTCTAGCGAGGGTTAAATCCAGACTTTCTCCAGTGTCTGTGCTGTGGTCTAGTGAGGGTTAAACCAAGAGCCCACTGGCCTGTGTGGATAATCCTGCCTTGCTAAATGGAATGACCTTGGAGGGGCAGGGGAACTGGGCTCCAGAGATGTGGGCATCTATTCATATTCTAATTCCTGCTGTATCGCCAACACCCCATGGGACCTGGGCCACACAGTGATGGCAGCACCTCCCCGCCAGACACCTGGTGGGCTCTTCCTCCGGACCCCCTCGGGTAATGTGATGAGGGATCTTTAAGTTTTGGGGTTAGCCGATAGTATTTGAATGAGCCCTAATCCTATGGGTTGGTCACTCAAATATACCCAGCATATAAATACTTTTGGGGAATTATTTTGAATTCCAAATATGAGTGGGGAGTAATGATGATGAATGATTATGTCTATAATACCATCTGTATTGTCTATGCTTTTAAACGACTTCAGCATGTGTTAATGTGATAGGCCTCACTCGCTCCTGCCTCAGAGAGACTGCACTGCAGGCCAGGGAACTATATACTTCTAAAACTAAGTAAAAAGTGTGAGTTGAGACGTCTGCTCTTCCATCTGGTCTGTTGGACCCGGTCTCAGACGAGGGGGGTGCGATGGAGTTGGTCTGTTCCAAATCAAATAAACTGACTCTCCTCCTCCATGGGCTACAGAGGGGTCAGGTTGGCTGAATAGGACAGAAACTGGTTGTTTCTCAGGGAAATATTACAAAAACGCTGTACAGCTAAATTGCCTTTAGAAATTTTGTAGAGAATAAATATATTCCTAAACATGTATCTTGTTTACAATAATACATTAAAGTAAAACTGCAAAGAAATGTACTTTGTCCTGAATACAAAGCCTTAGGTTTAGGGCAAATCCAACACATCACTGAGTACTATTCTTCATATAGCATGGTGATGGTTGCATCATGTTACGGGCATGCTTGTCATCGGCATGGACTAGGGAGTTGTTTTTAGGATGAAAATAAATGGAATAGAGCTAAGCACAGGCAGAATTGTAGAGGAAAACCTGGTTCAGTCTGCTTTCCAACAGACACTGGGAGACAAATTGACCTTTCAGCAGGACAATTTTTATTTTACCTTTATTTAACTAGGCAAGTCAGTTAAGAACTTAAGAACAAATGCTTATTTTCAATGACGGCCTAAGAACAGTGTGTTAACTGCCTTGTTCAGGGGCATAACGACACATGTTTCCCTTGTCAGCTCGGGAATTCGATCTTGCAACCTTTCAGTTACTAGTCCAACGCTCTAACCACTACGCTACCTGCCGCCCCAATAACCTAAAACACAATGCCAAATATACACTGAACCAGTGTAGACACTGCGTTGCTTACCAGGACGACATTGAATGTTCCTGAGTGGCTTAGTCACAGTTTTGACTTAAAGCGACTTGAAAATCTATGGCAATACTTGAAAATGGCTGTCTAGCAATGATCAACAATCAACTTGACAGAGCCTGAATCATTTTTAAAAGAATGTGCAAATATTGTACGATCCAAGTAATCAAAGCACTTAGAGACTTACCCAGAAGGACTTTATCATTGTGGAGTATTATGTGTATATGGGTGAGAGAAAAACATCTATTTCATGTTTAATTCAGGCTGTAATACATACAACAAAATGTGAAATAAGTCAATGGGTATGAATTCTTTCATTTTACAAAAATGCTGTACAACTACGTAACAAAAAACTTTACAAAAACGTTCAAAGTTGTGTTGTAGCCGTCCACATTGTCTAGTCTACAACGGAGCCCAACCCGGTTCCATAGTAATAATAAAAACACACATTAGTAGCCTAATCATAATAACAGGCACAATCCCATCTCCTTTCCCTTTAGGGATGAAAGTGTTTTTAGATTGTCCTTTTCATCATTCACCATCAGTCTTTATACATCATTTATACATGAGCTCCAGGATAGAAATGTAAACCATCACGTCTCGTTACATAGCTTTGCTGGCACACCCTCTTACAGAGTCAGACACATGTATGTCCATTCTAACTAATGAAGACACCTGGGGCGTGATTATTCGGCACCAAATGGAAGACAAATCAATGAAACGGGGGAGGGACTGACTGCTTGGACATGTCCAATAACAAAAACTATTTTTCCTAATGAATGGCACCTGATGGTACAGACTAGAACATGTAGTTAACACACATGGCAGATATCCATTGCAAAGCAATTAATTATGGACAAGCAGGCCTAATAAACCATATGAACCTAACTCGGGCTACCATGGTATTGGTCCAAATATTGTCACCCTGTTAGGGTTGAGCGGAAAGCCTTTCTGACCCTGATGTTATTGCCATTCCCTGTGGGCTCTTGAAGCCCATTCAGACCTATTGTCCTCAGTTAGTGGTTGAAAATACTTAGGATCTTACTCAGATTTACAGTTTTGCGGTATGATGTCAATGTTCGATCCTAGTTGTCTTCAAGGCTTCAATGTCTTTGTTAGCTCTTGTTGTATCATCCACCTTTTGTAACCAGCCAATAAGGCCAAGCCCTCTCCTCTCAGCCCTCCTGGTGTGTTAAAGCCCATTTACTCCCATTATGGATGAACTGGAGAAGCCACATTTACAGAACTTGTGTGTGTGTGTGTGTGTGTGTGTGTGTGTGTGTGTGTGTGTGTGTGTGTGTGTGTGTGTGTGTGTGTGTGTGTGTGTGTGTGTGTGTGTGTGTGTGTGTGTGTGTGTGTGTGTGTGTGTGTGTGTGTGTGTGTGTGTGTGTGTGTGTGTGTGTGTGTGATAGGAAACACATGCATCACATGGGGGAAAATGGTTGGAACTTCCGAGTGTGCCTTAATTCTTTCACATGCTACAGACAGTACTCAATTTTAATGACCTGCATTCCGTCAACTCTTGTAACAACTGGCAGTGACATCGTAGCGTGACTGTCTTTTTTTAGATGCCCATTTCTCTCGCTCTGTCAATACATTGATGTTCCTTCCCTCTGCTGGTTAAACACTATAGGGTGTTGGAGTAGTGCATTCTCTTTACCCAGTTCAGTAAACACTGAACATGTCATTTCTCTTCCCCTATGACCCCCCCCCCAAAAAAAAAAAAATCTGTCTCTGCTCATCATGTCCTGTAGCAGATAAGCAGGATCTTAGATTTATTTTCAGAGTGAGCGAGAGAGAATTATTTGGGGCTGCCTAGCTGCTGATTTCTGCCTCTCACTCTATCGATTATTGCCGTATCTCACTCCAAGGTGGTGATCCCTATTCACATGCATGAGCAGAGCGAGCCATGGGACTAGTCCACTGGGGTATAACGACATCCTACATTGCACTGCTGTTATATCAGAACCTCTTACTTTTTCTGTCCAGCTATTTTTGTGTGCACGCACTTCAATGAGTGTCCTTGTCTATGAGCTTGCACACTATAAAATTAACATTAAATCAGAGATCAAATTCCTGTCTGTCATGTCTCATTGACTCCACAACACCCGTGTCATTCCCCACGGCAGAGAGGGGGAGAGGGATAAAAAACAAGAGAACCAGGATACATGTTATCTCGGAATCACTGTCCTCTCCACTGCTCCTCTCACCAGGATGCTCATCAGGGAATCTCACTGAGTTGTTTCTGTGAAAAGAATGTCATGGTGGTTTTCACACATCCTGCTCTGGTTTCCTGCTATCTGAGCTCTGTGGTGCTTCTCCACTGATAACTCTTATCGAGGAAGCTTTGCTGTGGTGAGGAGCAGCAGGGAAAGGCAGGGACCCCCTGTCTGACTTGAGGAATTCTAGTGGTTGGATGTTCTTGGGGGTGGATGGGGTTGGGGGTGGGAGGAAGCTAACCATTGACGATTGCTGTATCGCCATTGGTCGAGAGTCATGGCTGGCACCACCTAAGAGGAAAGGGCCCATATGACTGTTCCTTGATGTTTTTAGCTCACCTGCCAGCAGTAACGGGTATGTCTTAGTGTGATACTGACTGTTAAAGGTTTCTAACAACATTTTAAATAATATGTGGTGTGGTAATGTACTCCCAACACAGACACTCGCAACAAAAAGCAGATGACAGTGTTTGTATTGGGTTTACCTTATAAACACTGTCCTCACTCAGACATCCCATGCAGAATCTCCATAGGTTTTTGTGACAGCTTGTCGCAGTCTAACCTCAGCAGAGGTCCATACTCTAGCTAACATACTGTGTACTGAGCAGTATAGATCTCCTTTCACTAAGAGCTATAATCATCCCTGTTCAGGGCCTTCAGGGCCTGTTGTCCAGGGTGTTCTATGTGTGTAGCTCGGTTGTTATTGACACTAACTAAACTTGACTGACTGCTGCTGCTTTCAATCTCAGATCAATAATACCAGACCCATTTGTGACATCATTCGGACATACATAATGTTTATACTCTGATGACACCGCTCTGCTAAAAGGAAAATGGATTCCTTCATGTACTTTATCAGCCTTCAGTTTGACATACCTGACTGTGTGTCCCTCGTTTTCTTCTGCAGAGGGCGAGCCCATCGAAGCAATTGCCAAGTTTGACTACGTGGGACGTTCTGCCCGAGAGCTGTGCTTCAAGAAGGGCGCCTCCCTGCTGCTGTACCAGCGGGCATCGGACGACTGGTGGGAGGGACGGCACAACGGCATTGACGGCCTGGTACCTCACCAGTACATCGTGGTGCAGGACATGTGAGTATGCAGCCCATAGACACACACACAGCTTCTAGAAGAACACTGGCACATTTATTATCTACATATTCTTATTCCATTCGGACAGGAATAAGGATATGGACAGGTGAGACAGGTAATATAAATACATCTGGAGACATAACAATATGTTGAATTAATATGTTGAATTAAATCAATGATTTTTAAAGACTCTACAGGTGGTTTTGCACAGGATTCGTTGGTGGGGCAGGATTTGTAGTTGCTCTCCAATATGTCCTCATCCGTGAAGTCTAGACCACAACTCCCTTAACAATACATGAGACTGCTGTTTAGAGAGGACTCTTGTATGCAGTAAATTTGTTCCACTTCCTTGAAGAGGATTCCTCATTACAACTTGCGTCCTGTTCAAGCTATTGCTCACTCACGTAACTGACCAATCAGCCACTCAATCACACTGTATTTAGCATTTGATTTTCACTCTTAACAGAGAAGATCCACCCTCCCTTAATCCCATTTGGGGTTCCTTTTCAAAGTGAAAGTGACAACATCCGTCCATCTTTAATGTTCTTCCTCTGAATTAATCACGGCTTTTTCTTACTAACAATGACTGAGGAGCCAAGGCTCTGGGGCTGTGTGACAAACCCCAAGCGCCCCTTCACACTGGAAACCGTCTCCCTGCCCAGGCAATGATCCATGCCTAATGGGGTGGAGCTACACCCTCATTAAAACCTCTTGCTTCTACCTGGCACGCAGGCGTCCCATCTAGAGCTCTGGAAATGCAAATGCGCTACGCTAAATGCTAATAGTATTAGTTAAAACTCAAACGTTCATTAAAATACACATGCAGGGTATTGAATTAAAGCTACACTCGTTGTGAATCCAGGCAACAAGTCAGATTTCTAAAATGTTTTACGGCGAAAACATAGTACATGTTTATGTCAAACCACCACCGCAGACATAGCTCATTAGCATAGCCAAGTAGGAAAAAATATGCAAACAAAACAAACGCAGGATTTAAAAAAAAATCATTTCACTAACCTTTTGAAATCTTCATCAGATGACAGTAATATAACATGATACACAGTACATTCATTTTTTTTCAATAATCTGCAATATATATCCATAAATCTCTGTTTACAATGACGCATCGTTCAAAAAATGCTACTAAAATGTCAGGAGAAATGAAATAGCTCCGGCAGATAACATCAGCTAACAAGGAATACACATCATAAACTTTGACTAAATATGCATGTTTTACATATGTATAGGAAGATACACTTCTTCTAAATGCAAACGCTGTGTTACATTTATTTTTAATGTTACAGTTTGCGTTTACTAGGCTATACTAGGAGTCGGCGCTCCAAATGTATCATTATGCCTCCTCTATCTTGGAGTCGACAGAAACCCAAAATTAACACATAAATATTCCCTTACCTTTGCTGTTCTTCCATCAAAAGACCTGGAAGGGATTATACTTACCAAAACAGCGTTTAGTTTTCAAGTCTGCGTCTTTCGGTTCTCAAAATAGCCACTTTTCGGTCGAAATGTAAGCAAAATTCAAGTGGATGCGCACCAAAACGTCGAAATTATATATTATATGTCGAGTAAACTTGTCAAACTATGTTCATAATTAAGCTTTAACATGTTATAAAGGTGTACAGCAACTGTGAGGACGAAGCGAAACACACACGTCTTGTAATTGATCCTGAAGAAAAGAGAGAGCGGGAGCAGAGCGAGCATAAACGTACACTTTTTTTTCGTGTGACCGAGACCTTTCGGCACGCTCAACGTCTCGTGAGCACACGATTCACACAATGAGAAGCCCCATTGAAAGCAGGCTTCGCGCTGAACACGTAGGAACTGTTCCCAGAGCGGTAGTTGTTTGGGAAGGCGTTTAAGATGACGTCAAAGTTGGGCCAACTTTTTCCATAACAAGAGAGATTTTGGGAGAATGCATGCCCTGAGACTTCTGCTTTACATAGAGACAAACGGTTTTAGAAGCTTTAGAGTGTTTTCTATTCGATAATATTTTTTATATGCATATATTAGCAACTTTTGACAAAAATGTATCCTGTTTTATATGGGTACCCAATTCCTCCATTAGGGGCAGTAAACAGGGCTAGGCTTAAGAGGTTAAGAGGGTGAGAGAGACATTGTTTAGTAGCTAGCCAGAGAAATGCATGTTTAAAGCTCTCCCCCTCCGTTAGTGTTGTAGGTCCTTTACCAGCTGTCCCTACATGTGCCTGTATCAATAATTCACTGGGGGAGGTGCCGGGGCTGATGGCTGTTTTCTTAGTTAAAGGAATGACCCTGAGAATTTACAGCCAGATGTCCTGAAGCATGGCCAAGCATACTGTTCTTGAACAAGTTGTGTGTGGAGGGGATATAAACTCAGCAAAAAAAGACACGTCCTCACTGTCAACTGCGTTTATTTTCAGCAAACTTAACATGTGTAAATATTTGTGTGAACATAAGATTCAACAGAGACATAAACTGAACAAGTTCCACAGACATGTGACTAACAGAAATGGAATAATGTCTCCCTGAACAAAGAGGGGGGTCAAAATCAAAAGTAACAGTCAGTATCTGTTGTGGCCACCAGCTGCATTAAGTACTGCAGTGCATCTCCTCCTCATGTAATGCACAAGATTAGCCAGTTCTTGCTGTTAGATGTTACCCCACTCTTCCACCAAGGCACCTGCAAGTTCCCGGACATTTCTGGGGGGAATGGCCCTAGCCCTCACCCTTCGATCCAACAGGTCCCAGATGTGCTCATTGGGATTGAGATCTGGGCTCTTCGCTGGCCATGGCAGAACACTGACATTCCTGTCTTGCAGGAAATCATGCACAGAACAAGCAGTATGGCTGGTGGCATTGTCATACTGGAGAGTCATGTCAGGATGAGCCTGCAGGAAGGGTACCCTATGAGGGAGGAGGATGTCTTCCCTGTAACGCACAGCGTTGAGATTGCCTGCATTGACAACAAGCTCGGTCCGATGATGCTGTGACACACCGCCCCAGACCATGACGGACCCTCCACCTCCAAATCGATCTCGCTCCATGTTACAGGCCTCAGTGTAACGCTCATTCCTTCGACGATAAACACATCCGACCATCACCCCTGGTGAGAGCTAACCGCGACTCGTCAGAAAAGAGCACTTTTTGCCAGTCCTGTCTGGTCCAGTGACGATGGGTTTGTGCCCATAGGCGACGTTGTTACCGGTGATATCTGGTGAGGACCTGCCTTACAACAGGCCTACAAGCCCTCGGTCCAGCCTCTCTCAGCCTATTGCGGACAGTCTGTTCACTGATGGAGGGATTGTGCATTCCTGGTCTAACTCAGGTACTAATGGGCGGATATCACTACTAAAAAAATTCAGTGTGATATACGCTGACTTTACCAAACATTAGGAACACCTTGCTAATATTGAATACCCCCCCCCCTCGGTACAGCCTCAACTCGTTGGGCCATGGACTCTACAAGGTGTCAAAAGCTTTCCACAGGGCCCATGTTGACTCCAATGCCCACAGTCAAGTTGGCTGGATGTTAATACACACAGGAAACTGTTGAGAGTGGAAAAACCCAGCAGCGTTGCAGTTCTTGACACAAACCGGTGTGCCTGGCACCTACTACCATACCGCGCTCAAAGGAACTTCAATATTTTGTCTTGCCCATTCACCCTCTGAATGGCACACATTCACAATCAAGTGGATTTAACAAGTGACACCAATAAGGGATCCTAGCTTTCACCTGGATTCACCTGGTCAGTCTGTGTCATGGAAAGAGCAGGTGTGCAAATGAGGTGAGATAAGGGAGGAAAAGGAAATAAATAGGCCATGGTGGCAAAGTAATTACAATATAGCAATTCAAACACTGGAATTGTAGATGTGCAGAAGATTAATGTGCAAGTAGAGATACTGGGGTGCAAAGGAGCAAGATAAATAAATAAATACAGTATGGGGATGAGGTAGTTGGATGGGCTATCTACAGATGAGCTATGTACAGGTACAGTGATCTGTGAGCTGCTCTGACAGCTGGTGCTTAAAGCTAATGCGGGAGAGATGAGTCTCCAGCTTCAGTGAGTTTTGCAGTTCGTTCCAGTCATTGGCAGCAGATAACTGGAAGGAAAGGCGGCCAAAGGAAGAGCATACAGCATACAGAAGCCAACGAGAGCATACAGGTCGCAGTGGTGGGTAGTATATGGGGCTTTGGTGCCAAAACAGATGACACTGTGATAGACTGCATCCAATTTGTTGAGTAGAGTGTTGGAGGCTATTTTGTAAATGACATCGCCGAAGTCGAGGATGGTCAGTTTTACGAGGGGATGTTTGGCAGCATGAGTGAAGGATGCTTTGTAGCGAAATCGGAAGCAGATTCTACATTTAATTTTGGTTTGGAGATGCTTAATGTGAGTCTGGAAGGAGAGTTTACAGTCTAACCAGACACCTAGGTATTTGTAATTGTCGACAAATTCTAAGTCAGAACCGTCCAGAGTAGTGATGCTGGACGGGCGGGCAGGTGCGGGCAGCGATCGGTTGAAGAGCATGCATTTAGTTTTACTTACATTTAACAGGCGGAGGTTGGAGGCCATGGAAGGAGATTTGTTTGGCATTGAAGCTCGTCTGGAGGTTAGTTTACACAGTGTCCAAAGAAGGGCCAGAGGTATACAGAATGGTGTCGTCTGCGTAGAGGTGGGTCAGAGAATCACCAGCAGCAAGAGCGACATCATTGATGTTTACAGAGAAGAGAGTCGGCCCAAGAACCCTGAGGCAACCCCACAGAGAGGTCCGGACAACAGGCCCTCTGTTTTGACACACTGAACTCTATCAGAGAAGTAGTTGGTGAACCAGGCGAGGCAATCATTTGAGAAACCAAGGCTGTTGAGTCTGCCGATAAGAATGTGGTGATTGACAGAGTCGAAAGCCATGGCCAGGTCGATGAAGACGGCTGCACAGTACTGTCTCTTATCGATGGCGGTCATGACATCGTTTGGAACCTTGAGCGTGGCTGAGGTGCACCCATGACCAGCTCTGAAACCAGATTGCATGGCGGAGAAGGTACGGTGGGATTTGAAATGGTCGGTAATCTGTGGTGTGTGTAGGATTGCAAACCCCCGGTAATTTACCAAAGTTACTGGAATTTTCTGAAAGATTCCAGTAGTTCACTAGTAACATTAGTATATGACCGGTAATATTCCTGCACTTTGCAAACCTAGGTGTGTGTGGTTTATTGTCCAGTCCATTATTCCCCACTCCACCAGGCTCTGTGGCTACTAAGCAGCTCTGATTGCTACCACCTGATAAGATCAGTCACCATCTATAGTGTATGCAGCTAGTGCTCAACTCAGTCAGGCACGCAGCCCACTGAGCTAACCCATACAGCTGGCTTTGGTCATGCTGCCTGGCAGCCCTGGACACTCCACTTCTAATGGAAGGATAATAGATCCAGGCCTATAAGTCAACATGAGCCTGGAGGAGAGGCTAGTTAGGAATACTTGACTGAACTCAATGCACTGAACTATTCACTGTGGTATCAGATGACTTCATCTTCTAAACTATTCACTGTGGTATCAGATGACTTCATCTTATAAACTATTCACTGTGGTATCAGATGACTTCATCTTATAAACTATTCACGGTGGTATCAGATGACTTCATCTTATAAACTATTCACGGTGGTATCAGATGACTTCATCTTCTAAACTATTCACTGTGGTATCAGGTGACTTCATCTTATAAACTATTCACTGTGGTATCAGGTGACTTCATCTTATAAACTATTCACTGTGGTATCAGGTGACTTCATCTTATAAACTATTCACTGTGGTATCAGATGACTTCATCTTATAAACTATTCACTGTGGTATCAGGTGACTTCATCTTCTAAACTATTCACTGTGGTATCAGATGACTTCATCTTATAAACTATTCACTGTGGTATCAGGTGACTTCATCTTATAAACTATTCACTGTGGTATCAGGTGACTTCATCTTATAAACTATTCACTGTGGTATCAGATGACTTCATCTTCTAAACTATTCACGGTGGTATCAGATGACTTCATCTTCTAAACTATTCACTGTGGTATCAGGTGACTTCATCTTATAAACTATTCACTGTGGTATCAGATGACTTCATCTTATAAACTATTCACTGTGGTATCAGATGACTTCATCTTATAAACTATTCACTGTGGTATCAGATGACTTCATCTTATAAACTATTCACTGTGGTATCAGATGACTTCATCTTATAAACTATTCACTGTGGTATCAGGTGACTTCATCTTCTAAACTATTCACTGTGGTATCAGGTGACTTCATCTTATAAACTATTCACTGTGGTATCAGGTGACTTCATCTTATAAACTATTCACTGTGGTATCAGGTGACTTCATCTTATAAACTATTCACTGTGGTATCAGATGACTTCATCTTATAAACTATTCACGGTGGTATCAGATGACTTCATCTTCTAAACTATTCACTGTGGTATCAAATGACTTCATCTTCTAAACTATTCACTGTGGTATCAGATGACTTCATCTTCTAAACTATTCACTGTGGTATCAGATGACTTCATCTTATAAACTATTCACTGTGGTATCAGATGACTTCATCTTATAAACTATTCACGGTGGTATCAGATGACTTCATCTTCTAAACTATTCACTGTGGTATCAAATGACTTCATCTTCTAAACTATTCACTGTGGTATCAGATGACTTCATCTTCTAAACTATTCACTGTGGTATCAGATGACTTCATCTTCTAAACTATTCACTGTGGTATCAGATGACTTCATCTTATAAACTATTCACTGTGGTATCAGATGACTTCATCTTATAAACTATTCACGGTGGTATCAGATGACTTCATCTTATAAACTATTCACGGTGGTATCAGATGACTTCATCTTCTAAACTATTCACTGTGGTATCAGGTGACTTCATCTTATAAACTATTCACTGTGGTATCAGGTGACTTCATCTTATAAACTATTCACTGTGGTATCAGGTGACTTCATCTTATAAACTATTCACTGTGGTATCAGATGACTTCATCTTATAAACTATTCACTGTGGTATCAGGTGACTTCATCTTCTAAACTATTCACTGTGGTATCAGATGACTTCATCTTATAAACTATTCACTGTGGTATCAGGTGACTTCATCTTATAAACTATTCACTGTGGTATCAGGTGACTTCATCTTATAAACTATTCACTGTGGTATCAGATGACTTCATCTTCTAAACTATTCACGGTGGTATCAGATGACTTCATCTTCTAAACTATTCACTGTGGTATCAGGTGACTTCATCTTATAAACTATTCACTGTGGTATCAGATGACTTCATCTTATAAACTATTCACTGTGGTATCAGGTGACTTCATCTTATAAACTATTCACTGTGGTATCAGGTGACTTCATCTTATAAACTATTCACTGTGGTATCAGGTGACTTCATCTTATAAACTATTCACTGTGGTATCAGATGACTTCATCTTATAAACTATTCACTGTGGTATCAGATGACTTCTAAATTATTGCTGCATAAAAACATTGCTTGGACTTTTGCCGGATTGTCTTTTTGTCTTCTTTTGCGTGTCTGTGTGTGTGTATGTGTATGTGCCTGTGTGCGTGTCTGTGTGTGTGTGTGTATGTGCCTGTGTGCGTGTATGTGCCTGTGTGTGTGTATGTGTGTGTGTATGTGCCTGTGTGCGTGTATGTGCCTGTGTGCGTGTATGTATGCGTGTATGTGCTTGTGTGCATGTATGTGCCTGTGTGCGTGTATGTGTGTGTGTATGTGCCTGTGTGCGTGTATGTGCCTGTGTGCGTGTATGTGCCTGTGTGCGTGTATGTGTCTGTGCCTGTGTGCGTGTATGTGCCTGTGTGTGTGTGTATGTGCCTGTGTATGTGTCTGTGTGCGTGTATGTGCCTGTGTGCGTGTATGTGTCTGTGTGCGTGTATGTGCCTGTGTGCGTGTATGTGCCTGTGTGCGTGTATGTGCCTGTGTGCGTGTATGTGTCTGTGTGCGTGTATGTGCCTGTGTGTGTGTCTGTGTATGTGCCTGTGTATGTGCCTGTGTATGTGCCTGTGTATGTGTATGTGTCTGTGTGCGTGTATGTGCCTGTGTGCGTGTCTGTGTGTGTGTCTGTGTATGTGTCTGTGTGCGTGTATGTGTATGTGCGTGTATGTGTCTGTGTGCGTGTATGTGCGTGTATGTGTCTGTGTGCGTGTCTGTGTATGTGTCTGTGTGCGTGTATGTGTATGTGCGTGTATGTGTCTGTGTGCGTGTATGTGTATGTGTCTGTGTGCGTGTCTGTGTATGTGCCTGTGTGCGTGTATGTGCCTGTGTATGTGCGTGTATGTGTGCGTGTATGTGTATGTGTCTGTGTGCGTGTATGTGTCTGTGTATGTGTATGTGTGCGTGTATGTGTGCTTGTATGTGTCTGTGTGCGTGTATGTGTGCTTGTATCTGTGTGCGTGTATGTGTGCGTGTCTGTGTGCGTGTATGTGTGTGCGTGTATGTGTGCGTGTATGTGTCTGTGTGCGTGTATGTGTATGTGTATGTGTGCTTGTATGTGTGTGTGTGTGTATGTGCGCGTGTATGTGTGCTTGTATGTGTCTGTGTGCGTGTATGTGTGCGTGTATGTGTGCTTGTCTGTGTGCGTGTATGTGTGCGTGTGTGTGTCTGTGTGCGTGTATGTGTGCGTGTGTGTGTCTGTGTGCGTTTATGTGTGCGTGTATGTGTGTGTGTGTCACAGGGATGATAATTTCTCAGACACGCTTAGTCAGAAGGCTGACAGTGAGGCCAGCAGTGGCCATGGAGCTGAGGACAAGTGTTCAGGAAAAGACATGAGCTCTCCTACTGACACCAGGATCACTGACGCCTACATTGGCAGGTGAGCTCGACCACATCTCACCTCTACCTTACCTAGTGAGGCAGTATTTATTAAGCACCAAACAGAAGAATATGGACTGAAACATGGGGGGGACAACTTGGACTTGTCCAACAAGACAAGCATTTCTGTTTTACATTGCATGACACACACACCCTAGCCTACTGGAACAGCACACCTTGACGTCTCACTGTGAATCTTCTCAGGTATCTCGCTAATGAAACACAGCCAAACCAATAACTGCCTGTTTTCTGGGTCTGGCTGCCAGGGAGTGGGTCTGGCTGCCAGGGGGTGGTTCTGGCTGCCAGGGGGTGGTTCTGGCTGCCAGGGGGGGTTCTGGCTGCCATGGGGTGGTTCTGGCTGCCAGGGGGTGGGTCTGGCTGCCAGGGGGTGGGTCTGGCTGCCAGGGGCTGGTTCTGGCTGCCAGGGGGTGGGTCTGGGTGCCCTACCACCACCTAGTCCACTGTGCTCTGTGGTCAACTACTAAAAAAACAAAAACATTTTTAAACATTCTGGAATGGAGATGAATCTAGAATGAATTCCAAGAGAGGAAAAACAGTTGTGTGTACCTGTACCTTATGACTAACACTGAGGGACAGTACTGGAGTTAGTCAGTCTACATGAGAAGGACCAGATGTCATTTTACATGCAGGGTCATCCACAATGTCCGCTAAACCTGTCAGCTAAACACGGAGAGAGCTGATATAGTATCAGCTTTTTTAGAAAAAATGATATGGACAGAGCAGACCTGATTCTAGGTCAGCGCTCCTACTCTCAGCCTAATGGCCAATAGAATCATTGTTGATGATGAGTTGTCCCAGTCAGTGGATAATCTAAGTCCATTTTCAGATGGTTGGCTTCAGTCAACATCAGGGTGTAAATACATTAGAGTGGTTATTTCATAGTTGTCATTCTCAGAGCAATCTAGGGCAGACTCACACACACACACACACACACTCCTGGCGTATCTTTTTGGCAGAGACTGTAAAGGCTTCTGGGAGAGCTACAGTATTTTCTCACTCGTTCTTCTGTTCATTGCTGCATTCTAATTTGTGTGACGGAGTAGGCAACCTTGAGAAATCTGTCACTGGCATCAGCCCTGTAAGTTTAGATAGTGTTTTATTGAAATGCTTGCTCACTTCACCTCTCTCTCTGCTGGAGAAATGTTAATGAATCATACTTTTGACTAGCTATGAGTTCCATTCCTTGTTAACCCTCCCTTGCTACCCCTGGCACCCCTCTATCCCTTGAGCCAGGACTACTTTCTGACTCTACCCCCTGCTCCCTTTCTCTTTACCCCCTGCTCCCTTTCTCTCTACCCCCTGCTCCCTTACTCTCTGCTCCCTTTCTCTCTACCCCCTGCTCCCTCCCTCCCTTTCTCTCTACCCCGTGCTCCCTCCCTCCCTTGCTCTCTACCCCGTGCTCCCTTTCTCTCTACCCCTTCTCCATTTCTCTCTACCCCCTGCTCCCTTTATCTCTACCCCTGCTCCCTTTGTTTCTACCCCCTGCTCCCTATGTCTCTACCCCCTGCTCCCTTTGTCTCTACCTCCTGCTCCCTTTGTCTCTACCTCCTGCTCCCTTTGTCTCTACCTCCTGCTCCCTTTGTCTCTACCCCTGCTCCCTTAATCTATACTCCCTGCTCCCTTAATCTATACTCCCTGCTCCCTTAAACTCTACCCCTCTCCCTCTCTACTCCCCTCTGCCTCCCTCTCTACCCCCCTACCCCCTCTCTACCCCCTTCCCCTCTCTCTACCCCCCCCCTCTCTCTCTACCCCCCTTCCTCTCTCTCTCTACCCCCTTCCTCTCTCTCTCTACCCCCCTTCCTCTCTCTACCACCCCTCCCTCCATCCCTCCCTCTCTATCACCCCTACCTCCCTCTCTTCCTACCCTCCCTCCCTCCCTCTCTCCCCACCCTCCCACCATCTCTCTTTCTCTCTTTCCCTCTCTACTGTTCTATGCAGACCTGGCTCAGCACTGTTGAATCATTCATATCTTTGGCTTTATTTAGATATCTCTCCTTCTACTCGAATTTACAGCATTTCTATTATACAACAGCAGTAATTACAGCCTAGAATTGTAGTCAACCAGCGAACATTATTGTATTATCTGGTTTGCTTTTGTATGACATTATCAATAGTATGGAAAACACGGCAGTCATGATTCATATTATAATATGGTTTGTAAGTACCTAATGACTGTCTGTAGATTGTACGGTAGCAGTTGTTTTCCTTTCTGTAAGCCTGTCCATAGATTGAGTTGTGTGATCTTACTCCCCCTACTGGTTATGAAGAGTCCATGCACGTGTTTACCCCTCCATGTGTTTACCCCTCCACGTGTTTACCCCTCCACGTGTTTACCCCTCCACGTGTTTAACCCTCCACGTGTTTAACCCTCCACGTGTTTAACCCTCCACGTGTTTACCCCTCCACGTGTTTAACCCTCCACGTGTTTACCCCTCCACGTGTTTAACCCTCCACGTGTTTACCCCTCCACGTGTTTACCCCTCCACGTGTTTACCCCTCCACCTGTTTACTCCACAAATCCCCAGTCAGTCCTCCATCTGTATCAAAACACATTAAGTCCCATATTTAGCTCCATGATGAATCGCCACTCTTAATGACGTTGGCTGAGACAGACCGTGTTAATTAGGCAGGAATTAGACTGAGACTTGAAACACGCCTAGGAAGGATGATTAAGGGATGAATAGCTGCTAGATTAATTTTTATTGTTTATTTAACCTTTATTTAACTAGGCAAGTCAGTTAAGAACCAATTGTTATTTACAATCCCGGCCTACCCTGGACAAACCCGGACGACGCTGGCCCAATTGTGCGCCACCCTATGGAACTCCCAATCACGGCCAGTTAGGATTCAACCCAGGGTCTGTAGTGATGCCTCTAGCACTGAGATGCAGTGCCTTAGACCGCTGCGCCACTCGGGAGCCCTGAATGACTCATGAATAAAAACTTGATGGAGATAAAGGTTTTGGGATATGAGACAGGAAGTACAGTGCAGGTAGCTTGGTCCCAGATCGGTTTGTGCTGACTTGCCGACTACTATGGTCTTGTGGCATGTTAATGACTGAAGGAGTTGGCTATACAGCACAAACAGATCTGGGACCAGGCTAGAGCAACAATACACATTTGGACAAATGTTAAACACCTTTAGTAGATGTTATTTGTCCGTTTCTGTGTCGTTGCATAACAATTAATTGATTTAGGGTTTCTGCCTGGTGTTGTGTAGGGAATATTAGTTTGATATTATGTTAGTGGTGAGGCAAAAAAATTAATCTCTCAATGGTTTATTGAAGAATTAAAAAAGACCGAACAAAAACAGTTAGTGAATGAAAAAGTCCCCTATCACCCTTTATCAAATCCTCAAAATACTTGTATCCCCTCACAATCTCCTCTCATAACCATCTTTCAATGAACTTTTTCCTCAGAGTATATCCACTGGAACAATCGTAAATTGTTATCCCTCTATGGTTAAATATCTTTATATATTTCTCTTATCATATCATCCTCCGACACTGCTGCCAGACAGGCAGCCTATCACATTTGGTGCTGATTAGGTAGGGGGATGAAACATTATGGCTGTCTCCTGAGCTGTGTCCCAAATGCCCCCCTATAGTGAACTACTTTTGAACAGGGCCTAATGGGCCCTGGTCAGAGAAAGTGCTAGGCTGGGTTTCATAAATATGCAGAGCAGAGCAGGGTCTTATCAGAGCCCCAGTAGTGATTGTTGTGTCTTTGGCATCATTAAAACTGAAGACTTATTTATCAAATAACTCTCTGTAATTATTATGACGCGATTAAACTGATTAATCATGTAACTGTAATTAACTAGGAAGTCTGGGCACCAAGGAACATATTCAGATTACAAAGTTATAATTTTCCTAATATAACTTTCAGATATTTTAATATCTGATCAATTTGAATTATTATTTACCTTAGTCTCATTCCAAACGTCGTAAATTGTTGGTCATCTGCACAAGCCCAGTCTTCACTATGAGTCATACATGCATCAATTGTCTTAAAATAATTTATTTACTAACCCTGTACTCACAGAAATACATCATACAAACAAAGTAGACATGGTTCCAAAGAAATGATAGGGGGGTGTGGGCTAAACTAAGTTCTCGGTCTTCGCGTTCAATGATGCCGAATTCCTAGCTGCAGACTAGTAATTCATATCAAAGACTTGTTCTTATTCTGTTGGTATCAATAATCTAAGAGTTTAACCACGTGGTATGTGTGCCTGCGTGCGTGAGTGTGCCTGTGTGCTACTAGGTCTCTGTGTGCGTGCCATGCGTAAGGGATGTGTGTGGCAGGTCAGGTGTATATCTATGTTCAGTCAGGAGGGTGTGTTGAGACAGCAGGTTCAGATGGAGGACAGCTTTAATGCTGAGCCAGCTGAACCTTATCCCAGGCAGGCAGGGGGGCAGGCAAGGGGGCACTGTGTGGCTAAAGGTTCAGATAAAGACCCAGCCTGCAGGCCTCACAGTGCTGCAGCTGGAGCCCTGCCTCAGAACAAGCAACTAGGACTGACATATAGGTTTATGTATGAACACTACATTCAGACAGAAGTCTTCAACAACTCTGTCTAGAGTCTATATCCCCATACTGTCTAAGAATCTGTGTGACTGTACATTACCCCATACAGACTAAGAATCTGTGTGACTGTACATTACCCCATACTGACTAAGAATCTGTGTGACTGTACATTACCCCATACTGACTAAGAATCTGTGTGACTGTACATTACCCCATACTGTCTAAGAATCTGTGTGACTGTACATTACCCCATACTGACTAAGAATCTGTGTGACTGTACATTACCCCATACTGACTAAGAATCTGTGTGACTGTACATTACCCCATACTGACTAAGAATCTGTGTGACTGTACATTACCCCATACAGACTAAGAATCTGTGTGACTGTACATTACCCCATACTGACTAAGAATCTGTGTGACTGTACATTACCCCATACTGATTAAGAATCTGTGTGACTGTACATTACCCCATACAGACTAAGAATCTGTGTGACTGTACATTACCCCATACTGACTAAGAATCTGTGTGACTACATTACCACGGCTGTTTACAGACACTGCAACATTTCTAAGGTTTAGCTAAAACCCATAGACTTGACCTCAGTGTCTGTCTGTCTCTTCCCGCCCTCTCCCATATCCCAGCAGGCATAAGAAGAGGACGGAGCCCCCCTCCCGCCGCCCCCCGGCACGCCCTAATGATGTCAACTGCATGGTGCAACCCTCCCAGCAGATCCACGGTGGCCAGGCTCACACGCCTGAGATGGGCTCCCCAGTTCTGGGTCACTCCTTCAGCCCCCGGGACCTGCTGCGGAGCCGTAACCACGGCCAGCTTCCCATGAACAGCCCCGAGCACCGGCGCCGAACAGGCCACGGCAGCCTGACCAACATCAGCCGCCACGAGTCACTGAAGAAGATGGAGAGCCCGCCCATTCGACGCTCCACAAGCTCGGGCCAGTACACGGCCGTGTTCCAGGACCCCCACCTGCACGGTGGTGGCAAGCCCCTGGATCCGGAGACCATTGCACAGGTCAGCGCCAGAACCGCGGGACGAGCGCACCTCCCTCCACCAGCAGCCCTGTCAACCTAGTTAGTCTGCTTACTCTGAGTTCTGCTACTACTGAACACCTCTGTCACAATACTCCCAAACACATTCACAATCTAGTTTTTCTTTATAGTTATCAAGACGCTCTTATTTAGAGTGACTTACAATAAATTCAGTCAGCTAAAGTAGACTAAAGTAGGGGAGAGCAGATGACCACATATCACGATCATTGCAACAAAACTTTCTTTTAAAAAAACTACTATCGGCAACGTCAGTACTAGTAGAATATCAAAAATACAATGTTTGTTTCTGTTACAGCATCAAATAGCTTCAAACACAGATTCTGGGACATTGATGTTGAGTAAAATATCTTTTGAGACTACCTATTTTTATAATGTTCCGCACAGTCACGTACAGTTACAAAAGCTGTTAATTTGGTCCGGGTGCTACGTGTCAGAACAGAAAATAGAAAGTCATTATTACAAAGCAGCGTCAGTGTTTGCATGGTAATACTTTGTTGGCACAGGCCCCAATGACCTTATCAGGGCTCTGATAACAATGTAGCACATCTTGGCTGTAGCAGTGTGCATTGTGCGAAAGCATGAGAAGCAGCGTGGAGAGACTTCTAATTAGGAAGCTTAGGGTCAGAGAGAGGACGATGTCTCTCTCCGTTGGGTTGTCGGTCTCTGGGAGATGCTCGGATGACTGTCCTGTCATCGCTGCATCCTGTCTTATTCTGAGTCAGGAACATACCCAGGGATTTCAGTCTTCAGCAGCACTTTTATCCTGACGGTGCTCACATACATGTATTTATTGTATGATGCATGCTGGTGGTGTGATGTCACTGTATTCCCTTGTCTATTGTTCTTTTCTCTTTCTCTCCTCCCTTGATTTGCCTGTCTCTCCCTCCCTGCAGGACATAGAGGAGACGATGAACACGGCGCTGAACGAGCTGCGTGAGCTGGAGAGGCAGAGTTCGGCCAAGCACGCTCCCGATGTTGTGCTGGACACCCTGGAGCAGAGGCAGTCGACCGGGGGTCCCACCCCAGCCAGCTCCAGCGAGTCCCTCAGCCCCCTCCACAACATCCTTCTGAGGGCTCAGACCGGCGAGGCCGGGGGGCCCCCGATGCGCCGCAGCACCAGCTCTTCCAGCGACACCATGAGCACCTTCAAGCCAGTAGTGGTACCCCGTATGGGGGTGCAGCTTAAGCCGCCTGCCCTGAGGCCCAAGCCGCTGGTGCTGCCCAAGACGGGCCCGGCTCACCCTCCCCCTGTACACCCTCCCCAAGACCCCCTCGACAAGTCGTGCACCATGTGAACTTTGAACTCTGGGATGGGAACATGGACCAACAGGAAACTGGGAGAGGGTCTCTGACTACATATAGTAGCAATATGTTATCATTGTCTATAGATGATAATAATACTAACAATATTGTGTAAGACAGTATAAGAACAGTCCATTGCCTGGACATTGAGGATGCTGTTGTAATTTACTTTGTGAGAAAGATGTGTTTTCTTGTGTCGAGAAGTTAACCAGTGTCCAGTAAGTTAACCACATTTATTAACAATGAAAACAGGAACATTCTCAGGTCTGCTAGACAGACTGAACTACCACAAGGAAAGGAGCATGTTTCAGTGTGACTAACTATTTAACAGACAAATAATTGTCAAGATCCATATGGAAAATACTGTAGAATCTGCTGAAATGCCTAGCATCGCTAGATAAGTCAACGTTTTCTTCTTGATCATTACTGTATACAGAACAACAAATCATGAGGCTTCCTTTGAGGTTAGAGAAACTTGTCTGGTAGTTTACAAAAACTAGAGAACTACAAAAGAATGAAAGCTAAAGAAATAAAATAGTGCACGTTGCAATTCTGTTTTGCTTACTACTCAGCCAGGGGAACTATGGGAAATGTAGCTGAACCTGACTACGGTTTGCTTCTCACTTAGATGGACAATGCTTAGATTTAGAGTACCAATCGTAAGGCTTTACTGCCACTCAGAAATATAAGCTGTCAATAGTGAAATTTCAAACCACCATTTGAAAGCTGTTGGAAGTTTGGATGTAGCTAATGTTTATAGCTGAGACTGAAGCAGGGAGGGCAAGAGTCCAGATATGTGTGTGATCATAAGGATGCACTCTCACATACAGTTTTGGCCAAATATATTCGCACCCTTGCACTTTTCTTAAATAATTCACTATTTCTTCTCAAATAAATTGCAATTGGAAAAAAAACATTGCAGAACGTATTTTATTTTTGTAAACTGTATTTTCTAAATTAAATTTGTAAACTTAAGACAAATGGCCTGGGCAAAATGATTGGCACCCAGGAGCTAGTACTTGTGCTGTGGGGTTGCTTTGCTGCCTCTGATACTGGGGCCTTGAACGTGTGCAAGACGACATGAAATCAGCAGATTATCAAGCTATTTTGGAGTTCAATGTTCAACACCGTGTCCAAAAATAGTGTCTTTAAGGTTGTGGCTCTTCCAGCAGGACAACAATCCAAAACACACGTCAAAAGCACCTTGAAATGGTTCAAGAAGAATCGCTGAACTGTTCTGGAGTGGCCAGCGAAGAGTTCAGATCAGAATCACATCCATAACCTATGGAGGAATCTGGAAGCAGCAGTTGGTGGAGGGCTCCCTCAAACGTTGAACAATTATAGCAGTTTGCTGCAGAAAAGTGGGCCAAATTGCCTGTTGAAAGGTATAGCAAGCTCACTGATGGCTCCAAGAAGCATTTATCTGAAGTTATCTTGGCCAAAGGCCATGTAACCAACTTCAAGCTCCAACTTCAAGCTCCAACTTCAAGCTCCAACTTCAAGCTCCAACTTCAAGCTCCAACTTCAAGCTCCAACTTCAAGCTCCAACTTCAAGCTCCAACTTCAAGCTCCAACTTCAAGCTCCAACTTCAAGCTCCAACTTCAAGCTCCAACTTCAAGCTCCAACTTCAAGCTCCAACTTCAAGCTCCAACTTCAAGCTCCAACTTCAAGCTCTGGGGCTAATCATTTTGTTCATGACATTTTCTTTATTTTCTCAAATTGTAAACTTAAGTTCACAAACATAAAATTGGTTCTGCAATGTTGAAAAACCAATAGGGAGTGGAGACCGGTTTATTTATTTTTTTAGGTTTCTACTTATTTGAGAAGAAACCGGGAATTATTTAAGAAAAGTGCAAAGGTGCCAATATATTTTGCTGCAACTGTATATACTGTAGATATAATTGGACAGTAGATGATGAGATGTTTATTTGGTGCACAACAAGAGTACAAATGAACTGGATACACTTTTGTCAAGGACTAGGCTGGACTTTTGTCAAGGACCTCCCAAAAGTTCTGAGAATGATGTTACGAGATGTTACAAGATTGCCTACATGTTGATTTTATATCGCTTTAATTTTATCGCAGCATCATAGTTCTAATCGAGGTCTGGAAGGAGACAAGAGGATACAACCACTGTGAAATATGACCCGTTATGGAAATCCTGTGAAAATGTTTATATACTCTTGAAGACCTGTGTCGAACCTTCGTCGGGTTTTTGTCTTTATATTCAAGGGGAGCGGTTGAGAATGGTTTGCATATAAAACAGAGTATAGAAAACACACCAGAGCTTGGTTTACAACAACACACAATGCCTGGCTTTCTCTGTCCAAAGACGACATCTACTTTTACAGCATGGATGTTTGTTTCTCTCTCTCCCTCGTTCTGCAATTGTAAGCATTCTTTTAGACTCCCTAAACTCATGGCAGTAAACTCCCAAAGACAGAATGCTGGACTGACTGTTACTGTAAAAGACCCATTTTGTTCATACTGCTTCTTGTCAGTGTTTTAGGAGCTTTAGATCCCATCCCCATAGCCCCTTCTGATCTGTAGGCTAATCCTTGTGTTGTGGATGGGGAGATGGGCTGGTCCATTACGCTGTGGGGGAGATGTGACTGATGTTTAGATTCTCCATCAGGACTTTGTTAGTACATTTAGGTTATACCCCCTTTTGAATGATTGTTGTGTGCCAGATCCCAGCTGTATAGAGGAGCAGACGCAGCACATGTGGACGTGGGGAATGCATACTCACATGTTCACTGAAGACCATTTCACAGGATGTGGGTGTCATTGTGGAGGCTGCTGAGGGAACGATGCCTCATAATAATGTATGGAATGGAGTATAATCTAGTGAATGGAATGTTATCAAACACATGAAAACCATGGTTGATACCATTCCCTTCACTCCATTCCGGCCATTATTATGTGCCGTCCTCCGCTCAGCAGCCTCCACTGGTGGGTGCATGTGACAACTAACCATCACAAGGGAAATGGCCTCCTCATACTGTAACTGTATGTTCCCCTGTGACAGTGCCCTCTATGGGTCTCTTTTAAAGGTGCTGTGTAGCTGAAGACAATAGACTGATGGATGCATGCGTGGGAAGCTTGCATCTGGTTAAAGAACAAGGACTCCAAAAAGCATTGTCTCAAGTTTGCAATAAGCAATGCTTTCCTTGGCATACAAACTGCAACAGGTTTATTTTTGTCTGTTGCCAAAATGTCATTTATATTAAAAGTGAATATGATTTAAATTCTGGATTACTAACCCTTTCTGGATTTTGTAATCATTTTTGTTTCAGATTTTGTTTGTTAGAATTGAATGGGACTTTTAGAACAAAGGTTGTAGAAATTCAAAGGTCCAAAGAACAGAGCCATGGAATTTGCAGGTGTCCCACCCAAACTTCGGTCGTATTCATCAGACACCAAAGGGAAGAGAACAAACAGGAAGGGACTACCCCAATAAGAAACACTCATTTTGCTTTCCGTTTTGCAACAGTGTCCTAATGAACATGAGCCTGTTGTAATCTGTGTTGTCTTTCTATATGCCATTATACACAGTTAGCAGTGGAGTCCTGCCTGTTGACTGTTGCTTTGTGTCCATGTACATCTGTAGTATGTACACATGAAAGTGCCTTAGTTCATAGTTTCTCTAAAACAGTTTCAATGTTCTGTACGGTTGCATTCTTATTTCAGACCCTGTGTTATGAGCAAGTGGAGTAGGAAGCGAGACAAATTCATTTATGAGTGAGGTCTTGCATCTCAATATCTGCGGTGCTGCTCGTGGCAACGTCAATCTTTAATAATAAAGATACTGCTTATCCATTGTGACATTGCACAGAACTGTATATTTGGCATGTAAACAGCTTAACAACTTGGAGCTCTGAGGACTGTTCCTCAAGGGTTTTTCTGTCTAATAAAGGAAATACACTGAACAACAATATAAACGCAACATGTAAAGTGTTTGTCCCATGTTTTATGAGCTGAAATTAAAGATCCCAGAAATTCTCAATTCGCGCAAACTTTCTCTCAAATGTGCACAAATTTCTTTACATCCCTGTTAGTGAGCATTTCCATCCACCTGACAGATGTGGCATATCAAGGAGCGGGTTAAACAGCATGATCATTACACAGGTGTACCTTGTGCTGGGGACAATGAAAGTCCACTAAAATGTGCAGTTTTGTCACAACACAATGCCACAGATGTCTCAAGTTTTGAGGGAGCGTGCAATTGGCTGCTGACTGCAGGAATGTCCACCAGAGCTGTTGATAGAGAATTCAATATTCATTTCTCCACCATAAACCAGCTCCTATGTCGTTTTAGAGAATTTGGCAGTATGTCCAACCAGCCTCACAACCCTAGCCCACGTGTAACCACGCCAGTTCAGGACCTCCACATCCTGCTTCTTCATCTGCGAGATCATTTGAGACCAGAAACCCAGACAGTTTATGAAACTGTGGGTTTGCACAACCAAAGAATTTCTGCACAAACTGTCAGAAACCGTGTCGGGGAAACTCCTTTGCATGCTCGTTGTCCTCACCAAGGTCTTGACCTGACTGCAGTTTGGCGTTGTAACCGAATTCAGTGGGAAAATGCTCACCTTCACTGGCACGCTGGAGAAGTGTGCTCTTCATGGATGAATCCTGGTTACTGATAACGAACACAATTACATTATCGATGGCAATTTGAATGCACAGAGATACCGTGATGAGATCCTGAGGCCCATTGTCGTGCCATTCATCGTCTGCCATCACCTCATGTTTCAGCAGGATCTGTGACCAACAGATGTCTATCTGTATTCCCAGTCATGTGAAATCCATAGATTAGGCCCTAATGAATTTATTTCAATTGACTGATTTCCTTACATGAGCTGTAAACTCAGTAAAATTGAAGAAATTGTTGCATGTTATGTTTATATTTTTGTTCTGTGTAGTTTGTTCATTCTGAAGTGGCCTTGTACTCTTGTGATAACATGAGCACTGTGCACACTGTCAGCAGAATTACAAGCCTCTGTTGAATCATTGGTCATTGTGTTACATGACATACTTCACTATTTAACGGTGCAGAAACTGTTATTTCTTAAATATAGAATATAGTTTTTAGCGTTTCATGTTAGCTTAGGTCATATACCCATTTTCTTCAAAGTAAGGTAGAATAATGAACATTAGCTTGCAAATGAGTATACATTGTACAACTCATTCACAAGCTGATGTTCATTATAGAGTTAGTGCTTCTCCATTTTCAAATGAACCCGTTTCAATGGGGACTCTCCCCTTAAGACGGCACCCTACACAGGGCCAATAAATAATAGGTGTTAACACAGGTTTAAGGTTACATGATTGTGTTGAATTATGTTTGGGAAATAAATATAGACAGTTTTAAAAAGGTAGCGGTAATATTTAATTTACTACAGAAATGTGTAGGTGGCTTAATTTACCCAAAACATGGGGTAAGTTGTGCCAAGAGACCACTTTTTTGGACACTATGTTTTCAAAACTGTAATGTTTACGTGAATTCTGATTATTTCCAGGGATACACAACATGCTGAAATACTTTGTTAGAAAGAATAGTATATTTCCCTTGACTGAGTGATGTTGAATGTAACAAGTGGCTCAACTTTACCCACTCTCCCCTACAGCAGGTGTCTCCTAAAATGTCTTCCTGCCTGAAGGAGAAACTACGGACCTGGGTTTCTATAGTCCAACTATGTAACATACAGTGGGGCAAAAAAGTATTTAGTCAGCCACCAATTGTGCAAGTTCTCCCACTTAAAAAGATGAGAGAGGCCTGTAATTTTCATCATAGGTACACTTCAACTATGACAGACAAAATGAGAAAAAAAATCCAGAAAATCACATTGTAGGATTTTTTATGAATTTATTTGCAAATCATGTTGATGTATTTGAAATGATTTCTTGAAATACAAATTGTAAATGGGAGAAATGTAGGGAAGTGAACTCCAAATAAAACTCAATGTAGGCATGAAAGGTTCCCACAAAGTATCCTGTGTTATAACAGTTATACCAATATGATATACAGTATATTGTAACACGTTATAGCGTGTTCTTTGCAATACTGTAGTGCCATCGTGTGACCATTAGTATTATTACATCAATTTACTTATTTAATGTTTAACATACAACACAGTTGAATAAAAAGCAGAGGGGTCCATGTAAGGCAACAATAAAAAGCAGAGGGGTCCATGTAAGGCAACAATAAAAAGCAGAGGGGTCCATCTAAGGCAACAATAAAAAGCAGAGGGGTCTATGTAAGGCAACAATAAAAAGCAGAGGGGTCTATGTAAGGCAGCAATAAAAAGCAGAGGGGTCCATGTAAGGCAACAATAAAAAGCAGAGGGGTCTATGTAAGGCAACAATAAAAAGCAGAGGGGTCCATGTAAGGCAACAATAAAAAGCAGAGGGGTCCATGTAAGGCAACAATAAAAAGCAGAGGGGTCCATGTAAGGCAACAATAAAAAGCAGAGGGGTCCATGTAAGGCAACAATAAAAAGCAGAGGGGTCCATGTAAGGCAACAATAAAAAGCAGAGGGGTCTATGTAAGGCAACAATAAAAAGCAGAGGGGTCTATGTAAGGCAGCAATAAAAAGCAGAGGGGTCCATGTAAGGCAACAATAAAAAGCAGAGGGGTCTATGTAAGGCGACAATAAAAAGCAGAGGGGTCCATGTAAGGCAACAATAAAAAGCAGAGGGGTCCATGTAAGGCAACAATAAAAATCAGAGGGGTCCATGTAAGGCAACAATAAAAAGCAGAGGGGTCCATGTAAGGCAACATCTTATGTTAATCATATCAACAGAAGAGAGGAGTGAATTTTCAATAAATGCCAGATTGTTCAAGTTGAAAGCAGAGGTAATTTTAAGGTCAGCCACCTTAGATCCTTCCTTGGGACATCCCTACCCAAAACTTTAATCTCCACCCACCCTAACCTTAACCATAACCTTTACCTAACCCTACCCTTAACCATTTTAAAATGGAATAGGGACGTCCCAAGGATCCCAGATATGACATGAGCTGTGACTGTCAGTTTCATTTCACCAGAAGTGGGACAGACAACCGAAGAATTTAGGGTGAGGTTATGAGCATTTATACAAGTGGTGTGTCTAATCCTGAAAACTGATTGGTTAAAACCGCATTCCAGCCGGTGTCCATTCCACAAATTGCCACCGGCTACATCAATGACGTCAACATGCCCATTTACTTTGTTCCCTCTGACTGCGCAATCCACTGTCTCATTAGCCCAGCCAGGGAATTTATAAACGTCATCTCCACTATAAAAAGCATCTAGATATTATCTCACATTTCTTTTAGATTAACATTTTGTTTTCAATAGCGAAGATCTGTATAAACCTTGTTGTCTGTCTCCGACATTTGCAAAATTGTTTCAATAATTATATTATGCCGTCCCAAAGTAATGAATGTGTCAGGAGTCAGGACGAGAACGACAGGCAGGCAGCGTTTCTCAGACAGTCGAAATCTTGAATCAGCTGGCTTGATTTTTACGGATATATACCAACAACAACAACAAGACAATTAAAAAAGGTCAAACGAAATGCAGCTAATTTGCGTTTGAAGTGATTGTGTCTGTGTTCTTGGCTAGCACCTCTGAATAATAGTGTCCTGATGAGTGAGCACATTTTCTATGCCAGGCAAAATTGCGCCTCATTAGCTCATTGTTATGGATGTATCCAAATAAATGTCACTAGAAAACAGCTAAAACAAATGCAAATGCAGCTAGCCATAGTTTGCTAGCTAGCAAGCAAGCAAGGGATAAGAACGTTGCCACACAGTATGGCAATGGAACATTTAGAACAAGACTGGGTCGCGTCAATAGATAAAGAACAAATAGACTGAATGACTGGTTCGTGTCCATAGATACAGAACAAATAGACTGAATGACTGGTTCGTGTCCATAGATACAGAACAAATAGACTGAATGACTGGTTCGTGTCCATAGATACAGAACAAATAGACTGAATGACTGGTTCGTGTCCATAGATACAGAACAAAAAGACTGAACGACTGGGTTGCGTCCAAAGACACAGAACAAAAATACTGAATGACTGGGTCGCGTCCATAGATACAGAACAAAAATACTGAACGACTGGGTCGCGTCCATAGATACAGAACAAAAAGACTGAACGACTGGGTCGCGTCCATAGATACAGAACAAAAAGACTGAATGACTGGGTCGCGTCCGTAGATACAGAACAAAAAGACTGAATGACTGGGTCGCGTCCATAGATACAGAACAAAAAGACTGAATGACTGGGTCGCGTCCATAGATACAGAACAAAAAGACTGAACGACTGGGTCGCGTCCATAGATACAGAACAAAAAGACTGAATGACTGGGTCGCGTCCGTAGATACAGAACAAAAAGACTGAATGACTGGGTCGCGTCCATAGATACAGAACAAAAATACTGAACGACTGGGTCACGTCCATAGATACAGAACAAAAATACTGAACGACTGGGTCGCGTCCATAGATACAGAACAAAAATACTGAACGACTGGGTTGCGTCCATAGATACAGAACAAAAATACTGAATGACTGGGTCGCGTCCATAGATACAGAACAAAAAGACTGAACGACTGGGTCGCGTCCATAGATACAGAACAAAAAGACTGAATGACTGGGTCGCGTCCATAGATACAGAACAAAAATACTGAACGACTGGGTCGCGTCCATAGATACAGAACAAAAATACTGAACGACTGGGTCGCGTCCATAGATACAGAACAAAAAGACTGAATGACTGGGTCGCGTCCATAGATACAGAACAAACAGACTGAACGACTGGGTCGCGTCCATAGATACAGAACAAAAAGACTGAATGACTGGGTCGCGTCCATAGATACAGAACAAAAAGACTGAACGACTGGGTCGCGTCCATAGATACAGAACAAAAAGACTGAACGACTGGGTCGCGTCCATAGATACAGAACAAAAATATGAATGAAATAGTATGAATCAATTCATCAAAATAAGGTTTGAATGAAAATATGTCAATCGTTATTTGAATATGTTGGTAACCTGTTGCATAAAAGTGATAATGCCCTCAGCTGGTATTTGGAGGATATATTGACTTCGTCTCGGGCCTAACAACACCCAAGCCAATATATCCTCCAAACACCAGCTTCTCAGGCATTATCACTTAAAAGATACCAGGTGCCTACAGTAACAAGAAGGTGTGGGTGTAACGGCTTTCTTGTGGAGAAGGAGAGTCGACCAAAATGCAGCGTGATGATGATTCATGATATTTTAATGAAGGAAAAAACTATACATGAAGAAACGACAAAATAATGAAATGTGAAAACCGAAACAGCCCTATCTGGTACAAAGACACTAAGGACAATCACCCACGAAACACAAAGAATATGGCTGCCTAAATATGGTTCCCAATCAGAGACAACGATAAACACCTGCCTCTGATTGAGAACCACTTCAGACAGCCATAGACTTAACTACAATCCCAATACATACACACCACATACAAAAACCCATGTCACACCCTGGCCTGACCAAATAAATGAAGATAAACACACGACCAGGGCGTGACAGTGGTTCTGTAGTGTCTCAATATGTTTTAAAAAATGATCAGTGGATATCAAGGATGTTTGGACAAGCAGCTTGACCAGATTGTTGGTCAAAAGTTCACTGTACAGATGTGGTCCTACTTGGAATACTTTGTGACAGTGGAAGATATGTTATCAGTGAAGGCAAAGAAAAGGCTTCGGGTCGTGTTATGAGCCAGGACAGTGTTATTCTTGCTAATACTTCACCAAGAGTCTGTCAATCCTTTCCTAAAGAGTGTCTTCAGTACGACAATTTACACCTGAGCAGATACTTTGTATGCGGAACAGTGACGACCTGTCATTCAGGGCAGGTGGGGCAGAGCCTCACCTGTTTTTTAGTCTCACCTTTTTGTTGCCTGTTTTTTTTTTTTTTTTTTTTGCATTAATACGTGTCACATATCAGTTTGCAAACGATGTGAAAAATATATCATTGAGATAATAAAGCCATATACAAACATGGTTTCTTTTTTGCTTTCTTGAGTAAGGCAGCTCCAAAATTCAGGTGTTTCAGCCTAGCTCGGAGCTTTATGTGGTGGTAGGGCAGCCAGCAGAAAATACAGAGCGTAGGGGTTGGTAATGTTCTCTAGTTGTGCCGTGATTGGCTCAGTGTTCTGTCACTCATGGACACTACGTCACCGCAAAACCTACAGGGAGAGCTTGGGAATTTAAACTATGCTGCCATAGATTTACATTACAAGTGCCCATCCATGAAGGCTCAAGGTCATTGGCCACTGATAAAATGACGTCAAATCACATTATATCTACCATAGCTTTGATTGGACTGATCATGTCAACATCATACTCTCAAAATCTTAGCTAGCAAGCTAGACAAGCAGAACTCAGCTTGGAAGTTGTGGGCTTACTTGACAAATACATAAGACAAATTTCACGGAACCAACTAATGCCAAGAGGAAATGTTTTTTTGGAACATGCTTATTCCTGACAATGTCTGGAAATTAGCTTGCTTGATGCCGTACAAATATGGTATACCAAACACATTTAAGGAAGTGCAAGATTCTACAAAATATATATCCATGTAATTCTATGTTGTCCACATTTGTTGATATTCATGATATCTGTGTTTTCTGCAAAAAAGTTGAAAATCTGACACACTTGTTCTATGAGTGTAAATCTGTGACATATTTTGGGGAAAACCTTACAGAATACTTATTTACCTTTATGAACACTACCTACGTACGTCTTTCTTTACATGAAGGATATAATATGTTACTAATGCAATGATAAGACCATTGAAAATATTGTATCTTTTTCTTTCTTGTTGCCAAATACTTTATACACAAACAAAAAATCCAGAACTCTTTGCCAAAATGAAAACATATTTTTGATTGAATTGATCTTGTTAATACATTATCCATAGTGAATAACCTGAATCATTATAATTAGATTTCTATCCAAGTGAATACAATTGGACTTAAATGTTTTCATATACTTTTTTTGTATGTATTTAGTATTTTCTTGTTTATACCTGTTTAGTTAGACATATATGATAGGGATATTAGTAGTTTATTGCTGATAATATTGTATAATGAATAAAAAAAGTGTATATATATATATATATATATATATATATACACACATATATATATATACACACATATACACACAGTGCCTATGGAAAATATTTAGACACTTTGACTTTTTCAAAAATAAATTACATTACAGCCTTATTCTAAAATGGATTAAACATTTTTTCTTCACATCTTCAGCAATAAAAAAATTATATTCAGACTCTTTGCTATGAGACTCGAAATTGAGCTCAGGTGCATCCTGTTTCCAATGATCATCCTTGAGAAGTTTTGACAACTTGATTGGAAGCCACTTGTGGTAAATTCAATTGATTGGACATGATTTGGAAAGGCACACATCTGTCTGTATAAGGTCCCACGGTTGACAGCGCATGTCAGAACAAAAACCAAGCCATGAGGTCGAAGAGCTCAGAGACTGGATTCTGTTGAGGCACAGATCTGGGGAAGGTCCCCAAGAACACAGTGGCCTCCATCATTCATAAATGGAAGAAGTTTGGAACCCCCAAGACTCTTCCTAGATCTGGCCACCCGGCCAAACTGAGAAATTGGGGGAGAAGGGCCATGGTCAGGGGGTTGACCAAGAACCCGGTGATCACTATGACAGAGTTCTAGAGTTCCTCTGTGGAGATGGGAAAACCTTCCAGAAGGACAACCATCTTAGCAGCACTCCACCAATCAGGCTTTTATGGTAGTGGCCAGGCGGAAGCCATTCTTCAGTAAAAGGCACATGACAGCCCACTTGGAGTTTGCCAAAAGGCACCTAAAGACTCTCAGACCATGAGAAACAAGATCCTCTGGTCTGATGAAACCAAGATTGAACTCTTTGGCCTGAATGCCACGCGTCTGGAGGAAACCTGACACCATCCCTACGATGAAGCATGGTGGTGGCAGCATCATGTTGTGGAGACGTTTTTCAGCGTCAGGGACTGGGAGATTGAAAGATGGCGCCTGAGAGGATGGCTGCCGTTTTATTGGCTCTTAACCAACCGTGCTATTTTATTTTTTTCCGCATTGTTTGTAACTTATTTTGTACATAATGTTGCTGCTACTGTCTCTGTTGTGGGATTATTCAGTCAATAATATTGCTCAAATACCGGAGTCAGTGAGTTCAATAAGACTTTATTACGAAGTAATATTAGCCGAGCTGGTTCATGAAGCAACTACTTTCCAGTCTTGGCACATACTTCTTATACATTCTTCCTCCTTACGTCACACCCATAGTAACTCCTCTTAATGACTCACCCCCCTGGAATTTAGTTATCGTTATCTTATTGTCTTGCACTAATTTTAGTTTGGATTCATATTAGGGCATGGAAACTGTAGAGCCACACCAATAGTTTAAAAATACAGACATGTACTTGCCTTAAGACAGTAGGACCACAGCAACAGTCCTTGGCACTTTACAGAAATAACCTTCATACTGCTAACTCCTCTGAAAGGGACAGCCATGTTCTAGAAAAGAGGTGTAACCATAGCAACAGTACATATTAGGCCATAACACAGTTACAGGAATAACCAGTCGTTTCCACTCCCCAGACAGGTGTATGTCTAATGGTGTCTAATGACCTAGAGCACATATAGAGAGCACTCGTTTAGCTGACTATCCTGAAATGTATAATGGCCACACATGTTCTGGAAAATTCTCAATATCTCTCATGACTGAAAAGAGCTTCTGGACATCAGAACAGCGATTACTCCCCTCGAATTGGACAAATCATTTTTAATAAATGAGTCAGACAGGAAGCATATACTCCAAACATCCGAACAGGCCCTCATCCCCGTCATTCGCTGGAGAAACAGAGATTTCGCGGAAAGAGATCAGGGTGCTTTGTGAGGATCAGGTGATGAATGGCTAATCTGCCTTTGCCATCCATACTGTTAGCCAACGTTCAATCACTGGAAAATAAATACCAATGGGACATTAAAAACTGTAGTATCTTATGTTTCACTGAGTTGTGGCTGAACGAGGACATTAATAACATACAGCTGGCGGGTTATACACTCTATCGGCAGGATAGATCAGCAGCCTCTGGTAAGACACGGGGCGGGAGCCTTTTTCTATTTGTAAACAACAGCTGTTACACAATATCTAAGGAAGTCTTGAGGTTTTGCTCGCCTGAGTTAGAATATCTCATGATAAGCTGTTGTAACGGCGTTCTTCGTTTGTCAAAAGAGAGTCGGACCGAAATGCAGCGTAGTGGTTACTCATGACTTTAATAGAAAAAAGTGACACATGAAATAAAGATACAAAATACAAAACAACAAACGGAACGTGAAACCTAATTACAGCCTATCTGGTGAAACTACACAGAGACAGGAACAATCACCCATGAAATACAAAGCGAAACCAGGCTACCTAAATACGGTTCCCAATCAGAGACAACGAAAATCACCTGACTCTGATTGAGAACCGCCTCAGGCAGCCAAGCCCATACAACACTCCTACTCAGCCGCAATCACAATAATACAAAAACCCCAATACGAAATACAACAACATAAACCCATGTCACACCCTGGCCTGGCCTAAATGACTTAAATGTAAATGTAAATGTTATTATCCCATAACTACTTCGTCTTTGAGTCTGACCTTTTCCTTCAAATTTGGGGTGTAGTCATGGGCTCCCCTTTCCCCCCCAACTATGGAAACCTGTATGTGGGACAACTTGAAGAAGCATTCTTTTTTCAAACAGACACACACCCCTTACTTTCTAAAATAATTCTATGGAAGAGATATAGTGGGGCATAAAAGTATTTAGTCAGCCACAAATTGTGCAAGTTATCCTACTTAAAATGATGAGAGAGGCCTGTAATTTTCATCATAGGTACACTTCAACTATGACAGACAAAAGGAGGGAAAAAAATCGAGAAAATCACATTGTAGGATTTTTTTATGAATTTATTTGCAAATTATGGTGGAAAATAAGTATTTGGTCACCTACAAACAAGCAAGATTTCTGGCTCTCACAGACCTGTAACTTCTTCTTTAAGAGGCTCCTCTGTCCTCCACTCATTACCTGTATTAATGGCACCTGTTTGAACTTGTTATCAATATAAAAGACACCTGTCCACAACCTCAAACAGTCACACTCCAAACTCTACTATGGCCAAGACCAAAGAGCTGTCAAAGGACACCAGAAACAAAATTGGAGACCTGCACCAGGCTGGGAAGACTGAATCTTCAAAAGGTAAGCAGCTTGGTTTGAGGAAATCAACTGTGGGAGCAATTATCAGGAAATGGAAGACATACAAGACCACTGATAATCTCCCTCGATCTGGGGCTCCATGCAAGATCTCACCCCGTGGGGTCAAAATAATCACACGAACGGTGAGCAAAAATCCCAGAACCACACGGGGGGACCTAGTAAATATTTTATTTATTTTTATTTCACCTTTATTTAACTAGGTAGGCTAGTTGAGAACAAGTTCTCATTTGCAACTGCGACCTGGCCAAAATAAAGCATAGCAGTGTGAACAGACAACACAGAGTTACACATGGAGTAAACAATTAACAAGTCAATAACAGAGTAGAAAAAAATGGGCAGTCTATATACAATGTGTGCAAAAGGCATGAGGAGGTAGGCGAATAATACAATTTTGCAGATTAACACTGGAGTGATAAATGATCAGATGGTCATGTACAGGTAGAGATATTGGTGTGCAAAAGAGCAGAAAAGTAAATAAATTATGCATGAAATAAATACATTATGTTTATATATGATAACAATAGCGTAATAATTGTAATATTCCATATACTCTTTTTTAATTAACTTAATCAGTATGACGTACCCCTCACCACTGTCATTGGTTACACTAATTGCACTGTTTGTCTACATAACCTGGTTCAAGTATTTCTGACATTAACCTGAGGAAGGCATAGTGATGCCGAAACATTGTTAAATACCCATTAAATTGCTGGGAGATTATACATGGAGTGTGCAACTTTATTTTGATAGTTTATAGCTTCGAGGCAAGTAACACTGAAACATGCATGAGAGCACCAGCTGTTCCAGACGACTGTGTGATCATGCTCTCCGCAGCCGATGTGAGTAAGACCTTTAAACAGGTTAACATTCACAAGCCGCAGGGCCAGACGGATTACCAGGAGGTGTACTCCGAGCATGCGCTGACCAACTGGCAAGTGTCTTCACTGACATTTTCAACCTCTCCCTGTCTGAGTCTGTAATATCAACATGTTTTAAGCAGACCACCATAGTCGCTGTGCCCAAGAACACTAAGATAACCTGCCTAAATGACTACCACTCACATCTGTAGCCATGAAATGCTTTGAAAGGCTGGTCATGGCTAACACCATTATCCCAGAAACCCTAGACCCACTTCAATTTGCATACCGCCCCAACAGATCCACAGATGATGCAATCTCTATTGCACCCCACACTGCCATTTCACACCTGGACAAAAGGAACACCTATGTGAGAATTCTATTCATTGACTACAGCTTGTAATGATGGGGTGGTGAGTCGGAAGCAGGTGCAACATTTTAATAAATCAACAAAACCAAGAACACGACCCTAACTTAAGGCAGTACGCTGAGACACAAGAACAATACCAACTGGTGAGTGAACCTGGGATAGTGACATATAAAGGGAAGGAAATGATGAAGGTAATGGGGTCCAGGGTTGAATCATAATGATTCACAGGTGCGCGTAATGATGAGTGCCAGGTGTGCGTTATGATGAACCCAGGACCGGTGGTTAGTACTCTGACGACGTCGTATGCCGGAGGGGAGAAGCAGCAGCAGACGTGACACAGCTCAGCAATCAACAGCATTGTGCCCTCAAAGCTAATCACTAAGCTAAGGACCTGGGACTAAACACCTCCCTCTGCAACTGGACTTCCTGACGGGCCGCCCCCAGGTGGTAAGGGTAGGTAACAAAACATCCGCCACACTGAACCACAACACGGGGGCCCCTCAGGGGTGCGTGCACAGTCTCCTACAGTACTCCCTGTTCACTGATGACTGGACTGCCAGGTACGACTCCAACACCATCATTAAGTTTGCCAATGACATAACAGTGGTAGGCCTGATAATAATAATAATATAATAATATATGCCATTTAGCAGACGCTTTTATCCAAAGCGACTTACAGTCGACAACAATGAGACAGCCTATAGGGAGGAGGTCATTGACCTGACCGTGTGGTGCAAGGACAACCAGCTCTCCCTCAACGTGATCAAGACAAAGGAGATGATTGTGGACTATATGCCATCCCATCTGGTTTGCGCTGAGTGGGACTATCATTTGTTTTTCCAACGGGACAATGACCAAAAACAAACCTCCAGGCTGTGTAAAGGATATTTGACCAAGGAGAGTGATGGAATGCTGCATTAGATGACCTGGCCCCCACAACCACCCGACCTCAACCAAATTGAGATGGTTTGGGATGAGTTGGACCGCAGAGTGAAAAAAAGCAGCCAACAAGTGCACATGTGACTCACCACCTGGATTCAGTCTTACGTAGCAACATTTTCTTTTAAACATTTGATAAAAGTAGACTCAAAATGGTATATCATACACAGCATTTGAGGGACAATGTGAAAGTAATTCTGCTTTGAAAGTTGATCAACTTGTAAACTCATTTTTGAGAAAATGGCTTTTGAATATTTTGGTATCTAGTGAAGAGCACTTCTTTGTTTACACCCATTCAGCATCATTCACACCCTCTTAAGCTTTAGCACTACCCATCTTGGTTCACTCTCGGGGGGGCACACTTGATGCTCTGGCCGATGATTTGTTTAACATGAAAACAGCCTAACCAGCTCTGCTGGCAACAATTTCATTACACTTTTTTGCAGATGTTAACTGACACCGTCCATATGCAACGGGTGTTGTACACACATCAAGTAATGTTAGCTAACGAGCCAGCCAGCTAACGTTAGCTAGTTAAAAAACAATGAACACAGTGCCAACAATGCCACAGTGCTGGGAGCTAACCAACCAGGTTCAATGTTAGCCTGCTAATATTAGGCTCGAACCAGAAACGCAAACAGCCCCGGGATACAAATAATAACATCAGCTAGGGAGCCAGCCGGCTAACGTTAGCAAGCTAGCTAACAGTACACTTTAGCTTAAAACATATAGCTAGCTAGGTAAACAAGATTTAAGATCACACACATCACGTAACATTAGCTAATGAGAGCCAGCCAGCAAATGTTAAACAACAATGAACACAATGCAAAATCATGTTGTTACTACCCTGCATGAATATGGCTCTGGGATACAAATAATAATGTCAGCTAGGGAACCAGCCAGGTAACATTAGCTAGCTAGCTAACAGTACACTTTAGCTTGAAATGAAACCACTTCCTGTCAAAATTAGAAAAGTGTCAAATCTAAAAATGTAGCTTGCTACCGCTAGACTATCTTACCTGTATACATCATCATGCATGATGCATCATGCATGAGTCTGGAAGGAGAGTTTACAGTCTAACCAGACACCTAGGTTTTTGTAGTTGTCCACATATTCTAAGTCAGAACAGTCCATAGTAGTGATGCTGGACGGGCGGGCAGGTGCGGGCAGCGATCAGTTGAAGAGCATGCATTTAGTTTGACTTACATTTAAGAGCAGTTGGAGGCCATGGAAGGAGAGCTGTACGACATTGAAGCTCGTCTGGAGCTTAGTTAACACAGTGTCCAAAGAAGGGCCAGAGGTATACAGAATGGTGTTGTCTGCGTAGAGGTGGATCAGAGAATCACCAGCAGCAAGAGCGACATCATTGATGTATACAGAGAAGAGTCGGCCCGAGAATTGAACCCTGTGGCACCCCCATAGAGACAGCCAGAGGTCCGGACCTCAGGCCCTCCGATTTGACACACTGAACTCTATCAGAGAAGTAGGTGGTGAACCAGGCGAGGCAATCATTTGAGAACCAAGGCTGTTGAGTCTGCCGATAAGAATGTGGTGATTGAGAGAGTCGAAAGCCTTGGACAGGTCTATGAATCCGGGCTGCACAGTAATGTCTCTTATTGATGGCGGTTATGATATTGTTTAGGACCTTGAGCGTGGCACCCATGACCAGCTCTGAAATCAGATTGCATAGCGGAGAAGGTACTGTGGGATTCGAAATGGTCTGTGATCTGTTTGATAACTTGGCTTTCGAAGACCTTAGAATGGCAGGGTAGGATAGATATAGGTATGTAGCAGTTTGGGTCTAGAGTGTCTCCCCCTTTGAAGAGGGGGATGACCATGGCAGATTTCCAATCTATGGGAATCTCAGACGATAAGAAAGAGGTTGAACAGGCTAGTAATAGGGGTTACAACAATTTCGGCAGATAATTTTAGACAGAGAGGGTCCAGATTGTCTAGCCCAGCTGATTTGTAGGGGTCCAGATTGTGCAGCTCTTTCAGAACATCAGCTATCTGGATTTGGGTGAAGGAGAAATGGGGAGGCTTGGGCGAGTTGCTGTGAGGGGTGGAGGGCTGTTGATCTGGGTAGGGGTAGCCAGGTGGAAAGCATGGCCAGCTGTAGAAAAATGCTTATTGAAATGATCAATTATAGTGGATTTATCGGTGGTGACAGTGTTTCCTGGTCTCAGTGCAGTGGGCAGCTGGGAGGAGGGGTTCCGGTTGGAGCGAGTGGTCGCATCTGCACGTCGCTCCAACGGGTAGTATAACTTTTTCATTATATTTCATTATATCACAACGGTTTGATTTGTCTTATCTTAGCAATTTCTTCTCAGCTAGCTACATAGCCGTCTTTGTATCAAAAGATAATTGCGTAATTATCGTATTTCGCCGTCCTAACGTAGTCTTCACTAGTCTTCACTAGCCAGCTAGCTAACGTCCACTGATTAGCTGCACTGGAGAAACTGTTACACTCAACTGAACGACTTGATTAGTTTAGTGTCAGCTAGCTACATAGCTGTCTTTGCTGTCTTCGTATCATCGTATCATCGTATCCAAGATAATTGTGTTGTTTAGGTTTAGAGTGTGTAGTCTTAGAGTGATTATCTTAATTTACCGAGGTTAGCTAGCCAGCTATTTGTCGTCCTTAACGTAGGTGACTCTGCTAGCTAGCCAACAGCTAGCCAACGCTAGCCAACGTCTTCTGTATAGAACTCAACTACCCGGTCGCATTCACAGGTTGTATCACATTTTCACTTCATTTTCATTACAGTACAACGGTTTGATTTGTTTGATCGTAGCTAGCTACTTAGCTAGCTACATAGCCGTCTTTGTATCAAAGATAATTGTGTAGTCTAGAGCGATTTTCTAGGTTCGCTAGCCATCTATTGTCGTTCTTTTAACGCAACGTAACGTAAACAACACTGCTAGCTAGCCTGCTAGCCCCCGAATAGCAACACTGCAGAAACTATTACACTCAACGGAACGACTTGATTAGTGTAGTGTCAACAACGCACCCACTGCCAGCTGGCCTACTTCAGCAGTACTGTATCATTTTAATCATTTTGGTCAATAAGATTCTTGCTACGTAGCTTAACTTTCTGAACATTCGAGACGTGTAGTCCACTTGTCATTCCAATCTCCTTTGCATTAGCGTAGCCTCTTCTGTAGCCTGTCAACTATGTGTCGGTTTATCCCTGTTCTCTCCTCTCTGCACAGACCATACAAACGCTCCTCACCGCGTGGCCGCGGCCACCCTACTCTGGTGGTCCCAGCGCGCACGACCCACGTGGAGTTCCAGGTCTCCGGTAGCCTCTGGAACTGCCAATCTGCGGTCAACAAGGCAGAGTTCATCTCAGCCCATGCCTCCCTCCAGTCCCTCGACTTCTTGGCCCTGACGGAAACATGGATCACCACAGACAACACTGCTACTCCTACTGCTCTCTCTTCGTCCGCCCACGTGTTCTCGCACACCCCGAGAGCGTCTGGTCAGCGGGGTGGTGGCACCGGGATCCTCATCTCTCCCAAGTGGTCATTCTCTCTTTCTCCCCTTACCCATCTGTCTATCGCCTCCTTTGAATTCCATGCTGTCACAGTCACTAGCCCTTTCAAGCTTAACATCCTTATCATTTATCGCCCTCCAGGTTCCCTCGGAGAGTTCATCAATGAGCTTGATGCCTTGATAAGCTCCTTTCCTGAGGACGGCTCACCTCTCACAGTTCTGGGTGACTTTAACCTCCCCACGTCTACCTTTGACTCTTTCCTCTCTGCCTCCTTCTTTCCACTCCTCTCCTCTTTTGACCTCACCCTCTCACCTTCCCCCCCTACTCACAAGGCAGGCAATACGCTCGACCTCATCTTTACTAGATGCTGTTCTTCCACTAACCTCATTGCAACTCCCCTCCAAGTCTCCGACCACTGCCTTGTATCCTTTTCCCTCTCGCTCTCATCCAACACCTCCCACACTGCCCCTACTCGGATGGTATCGCGCCGTCCCAACCTTCGCTCTCTCTCCCCCGCTACTCTCTCCTCTTCCATCCTATCATCTCTTCCCTCCGCTCAAACCTTCTCCCACCTATCTCCTGATTCTGCCTCCTCAACCCTCCTCTCCTCCCTCTCTGCATCCCTTGACTCTCTATGTCCCCTATCCTCCAGGCCGGCTCGGTCCTCCCCTCCCGCTCCGTGGCTCGATGACTCATTGCGAGCTCACAGAACAGGGCTCCGGGCAGCCGAGCGGAAATGGAGGAAAACTCGCCTCCCTGCGGACCTGGCATCCTTTCACTCCCTCCTCTCTACATTTTCCTCCTCTGTCTCTGCTGCTAAAGCCACTTTCTACCACGCTAAATTCCAAGCTTCTGCCTCTAACCCTAGGAAGCTCTTTGCCACCTTCTCCTCCCTCCTGAATCCTCCGCCCCCTCCCCCCTCCTCCCTCTCTGCAGATGACTTCGTCAACCATTTTGAAAAGAAGGTCGACGACATCCGATCCTCGTTTGCTAAGTCAAACGACACCGCTGGTTCTGCTCACACTGCCCTACCCTATGCTCTGACCTCTTTCTCCCCTCTCTCTCCAGATGAAATCTCGCGTCTTGTGACGGCCGGCCGCCCAACAACCTGCCCGCTTGACCCTATCCCCTCCTCTCTTCTCCAGACCATTTCCGGAGACCTTCTCCCTTACCTCACCTCGCTCATCAACTCATCCCTGACCGTTGGCTACGTCCCTTCCGTCTTCAAGAGAGCGAGAGTTGCACCCCTTCTGAAAAAACCTACACTCGATCCCTCCGATGTCAACAATTACAGACCAGTATCCCTTCTTTCTTTTCTCTCCAAAACTCTTGAACGTGCCGTCCTTGGCCAGCTCTCCCGCTATCTCTCTCTGAATGACCTTCTTGATCCAAATCAGTCAGGTTTCAAGACTAGTCATTCAACTGAGACTGCTCTCCTCTGTATCACGGAGGCGCTCCGCACTGCTAAAGCTAACTCTCTCTCCTCTGCTCTCATCCTTCTAGATCTATCGGCTGCCTTCGATACTGTGAACCATCAGATCCTCCTCTCCACCCTCTCCGAGTTGGGCATCTCCGGCGCGGCCCACGCTTGGATTGCGTCCTACCTGACAGGTCGCTCCTACCAGGTGGCGTGGCGAGAATCTGTCTCCTCACCACGCGCTCTCACCACTGGTGTCCCCCAGGGCTCTGTTCTTGGCCCTCTCCTATTCTCGCTATACACCAAGTCACTTGGCTCTGTCATAACCTCACATGGTCTCTCTTATCATTGCTATGCAGACGACACACAATTAATCTTCTCCTTTCCCCTTCTGATGACCAGGTGGCGAATCGCATCTCTGCATGTCTGGCAGACATATCAGTGTGGATGACGGATCACCACCTCAAGCTGAACCTCGGCAAGACGGAGCTGCTCTTCCTCCCGGGGAAGGACTGCCCGTTCCATGATCTCGCCATCACGGTTGACAACTCCACTGTGTCCTCCTCCCAGAGCGCCAAGAACCTTGGTGTGATCCTGGACAACACCCTGTCGTTCTCAACTAACATCAAGGCGGTGGCCCGTTCCTGTAGGTTCATGCTCTACAACATCCGCAGAGTACGACCCTGCCTCACACAGGAAGCGGCGCAGGTCCTAATCCAGGCACTTGTCATCTCCCGTCTGGATTACTGCAACTCGCTGTTGGCTGGGCTCCCTGCCTGTGCCATTAAACCCCTTCAACTCATCCAGAACGCCGCAGCCCGTCTGGTGTTCAACCTTCCCAAGTTCTCTCACGTCACCCCGCTCCTCCGTTCTCTCCACTGGCTTCCAGTTGAAGCTCGCATCCGCTACAAGACCATGGTGCTTGCCTACGGAGCTGTGAGGGGAACGGCACCTCAGTACCTCCAGGCTCTGATCAGGCCCTACACCCAAACAAGGGCACTGCGTTCATCCACCTCTGGCCTGCTCGCCTCCCTACCACTGAGGAAGTACAGCTCCCGCTCAGCCCAGTCAAAACTGTTCGCTGCCCTGGCCCCCCCAATGGTGGAACAAACTCCCTCACGACGCCAGGACAGCGGAGTCAATCACCACCTTCCGGAGACACCTGAAACCCCACCTCTTTAAGGAATACCTAGGATAGGTTAAGTAATCCCTCTCACCCCACCCCCCCCCTAAGTTTTAGATGCACTATTGTTAAGTGACTGTCCCACTGGATGTCATAAGGTGAATGCACCAATTTGTAAGTCGCTCTGGATAAGAGCGTCTGCTAAATGACTTAAATGTAAATGTAATGGCTCTTATTCTCCATGGACTTTAGTGTCCCATAACTTTTTTTAGTTTTTGTTTGAAAAAGCTAGCCTTAGCTTTCCTAATTGCCTGTGTTATAACAGAATGGATTTAACTTTAAAGGGCAGGTGCTTTGATTGTCAGTTTCGTTTATCCAGAAGTGGAACTGACGACATACAAATTTAGGGTGAGGTGATGAGCATAAAGATACTAGGTGCCTACCATAACGATACCAGGTGCCTACTATAACACGATGTCGTCTGTGGTGTCTCAATATGTTACTAAAATTATCTGTGGAAATCAAGGATGTTTGGACTTCAAGCAGCTTGACCAAATCGTTGGTCAAAAGTTCACTTGTGAAAATGAGGTCCTACTTGGAATACTTCGTGACAGCAGAAAATATGCCATCATTGAAGGCAAAGATAATGCTTCGGGCTGTGTTATGAGCCAGGACAGTGTTATTGTTGCTAAGACTTCACTACGAGTCTGTCAAACCTCTCATAAAGAGTGTCATCATTGCGATAATTTACACATATGCAGCCACTTTGTGTGCGGTAACTGCAAGTACGGGTAAGTGCCATGCTATTTTAGACTATTATATGTAGGCTATCAAGTTTCTTATCGCATAGGTTATACACAGTGGGTCTGCAGATGTTTCGTAGCATATGTAAATAAAACTTAGTTATGAGTCCAGTATGTTGCTAATTTGGGTGTAGCAACAGGCACCGTAATTTAGCTACATTTGTAGTGCCTTTTTGAATTACTCTGGCTATCTACTCAGAATTCAGAGCACTCTCGTCTGAGTGTGCCAGGGCGCAGATTAATTGATGGGTTTACGAAGGCTGGTTGAATATGAGCAAAAAAAGTGTTGCCAGTAGAAGTTTGTCACCAAAGCTCTAGGGCCACCAGGTTTGCTAGGGGCCATAGAGGGGGGAGAAAATGATCAGTGAGGTGTGCTCTCATTTGTGTCTGGAAGTACAGTAGCTCGCAAGTTAGCCAATTTAAGCAGGTCACCCAGCTTGGGTGCTTGACGATGAAACGCCGTTTGGGTCTTTGGGTTTCAAAAAAAAGTTACACGTCAAATGACACTATTTGGCGCGTTAGATAATGTAATTAAACAGCAGGGAGCAGGTCTCGAACCCTCGACCTTCTAACCTGAAGTCCAGGTCTTTGGGTGTCAAAAAATACAAGTTACACGTCAAATGACACTATTTGGCGCGTTAGAGCATGTAATTAAATAGCAGGGAGCAGGTCTCGAACCCTCGACCTTTTAGCCTGAAGTCCAGCGCGCTATCGACTGTGCCGCAAAAACATGGTCGAGCGGCGGAATCGATATCCGCGCTGATAAACCCATGCTCAAGTTTTTCATTTGACACGTCAAATAACACAATTCTATTATATAATCTTGTGTGTGTGTGTGTGCTGAATTTATGCGTGCAATCCAAGCGCTACCACTACGATCAGTAGCACTGTAAAAGCTGTACAAAAAAAGTCTGCAAATATGCATACACTGTCCACGAATGATGCGTTTACAATACCACTTTGGTAATAAGGCAGCTGAGTCCTTCTACCGACAAGGCATACATTGAATGCCTGAAATACATTGAATGCCTAGATTGGGGCGATTTCTCACCCGTATGTATTATGTGAGTAACGTTCTTTCTAGTGACCGTGTGGACACTAGGCTCCATACATCTATGGCCATCTATCGGTCCATTTCTCGTGAAACAATCATATGCTAATGCTTGCTCCCTACAGTAGGTATGTTTGAAGCAGCACTTAACTCGTTTATGTTGTTGACAATTAGATACTATACTTTCTCACTGCTCTTTAAACTTCCATTTGATATTGTTTTAGTTTCTTTAATCAAAGACGATCGCTGGTAAAAGCGCAGCATTTTGATATTTTTTTTTCTTAATTTTACTAAGTTTTTTAACTTGCTGCTCCATTAATGGCAATCTATAGCCTACATTGCAGATTGGCAGCCTTTAGGTAATTTTGGATGCCAATGTTACTAGCTAGTTAGACACCGATCCTGTCCACCAATATTTGTGTGTGTATATACATTTTTCACTGGTCTGCTTGATGTATACAATTTTGAAGAAAAAACATACTCTTTTATTTTTATGGACACTGATCTACGGTGGTTTATTTTGGCCATGATTGTTGAGGTTGATCACTGACGGTCCTCAATTACATTCACTTTATCTTGGACTTTATCTTGCACTGCGACATTGGAGTCTAATACTATCAATCCTCTCTTCCAATAGTACTCTTGTTTAATTGTTGCACTAGCTGAAGTTTAGACCCACGGTTCGTTTGCATAATTTTACATATCCAAAATGCTAATTGTCCGTTTGTATACTCTTGTGGAATTCTTCCCTCCTAACGACGTTCAACAATTTAACGATACAGGGGCTGACCCTTTTTATAGCCTACTGGTTAATTTTAAACATCTATTTACTCAGCCCTGGGTCGACACCTAGTGGAGTACACATTTTATGGCCATTGAAATGCCACCAATCGCTGTTAACATTTTTCAATAACTGAAGCTGAAGGTTATTATCGTTGTTTAAAGTGTGACCGAAACCCAAAATGTACACTTGCCTATTGACATATTACATTTTCTTTCAAGGGCGTTATGTAACTTCTTTCCTAGATTGGTTTGACCTCACTGCACATGTAGGGTAATCAACTGAGTAGGAGAATTCCTGCTGCTCCTCTTGTGCATAATGACGATTTTAGGATTTGTATTTGATCTTCTGAAGGGTGTTGTGCTATTTTTGTGTATGTTGGCATTATCCAAAGATTCTTGTGTTCTGCTTTTTTATTTTATTTTCTTATTCAGATGTTTTGCTCATGCTGCTCCCCTCTCAATTTGACTTCTCTTATAAGGATTAATGTCTAGTTCAACAAGTCAGGATGGTACTTTAGGACTTTCAGTCAGACTGGTGCAGGGAACATTTGCGGTTGTGGGGAGAAAATTAAGCGCTCCAGATTATTATCAAATCTGAAAAGGTTGAATATTGATATCGCATTTCTTCAAGAAACGCACCTACTGTACGACCATTACTAGATTGTGTAAAGCATGGGTTGGACAGGTTTTTCATTCAAATTTTTAATGGCAAAGCCAGGGGAACAGCAATAGTGATTCACAAACGAGTGCAGTTTTCACCCTTACAGATCATTTCAGATACTGGAGGACGTTATACAATAGTTAGTGGCACCCTCTTCCAAACCCCTGTAGTCTTGTGACTGTTTACGCCCCTAACTGGGATGACACTAGATTTATGACGCCTCTTTTAGCCTCTCGCCCTAATCTTGACACCCACCGCCTCATCTTTGGCGGGGACCTTAACTGTGTTATTGAACCAAGACTTGACCAATCTGATCTCAGAACACTTACTCCTTCCGGGATGGAAAAAGCTTGTTCTACACTCGTGACCCAAATGGATTGTGTTGGTCCATGGTGCTTCCTCCACCCGGTCACAAAAGACTTCTCCTACTTTTCTCATGTTCGTTAAGCCTACCCATGCATATACTAATTTTTGTTGTTGTTAGATAGAGCCCTTCTCCCCTCAGTTAAAACTAGTGATGCACCGCTGTGACATTTTTGGTCGATACCGATATCCAATATTTTCCTTGGCAAAAAAAAACTGATAACGGATATTTAACATTTTAGCGGCCTTTTAAGCATTCAAGAACAGTTAAGTAGTTAACACACACACGGACGCAGCGGTCTAAGGCACTGCATCTCAGTGCAAGAATCGTCACTACAGTCCCTGGTTTGAATCCAGGCTGTATCACATCTGGCCATGATTGGGAGTCCCATACGGCGGCGCACAATTGGCTCAGCGTCGTCCGGGATGTCATTTGTAAATAAGAATTTGTTCTTTACTGACTTGCCTAGTGAAATAAAGGTTACACATACACACTGACCAAAAAGTTATTTTGTTGGCATTTACGCATGTCCCCATTACCAGTAAAACATAATCAAAACCTATTTGTTTCACTTATTTGCTGTGTTCAGTCGTTTCATTCTCAACCAGGATTTCTATGGAACACTGTTTGGGTCTTTGTGTGTGTAAAAAGATGCACGTCAAATAACACTATTGTGCCACTATTGTGCCTAATCCTTATTGTGGCTATTTTCACAACACAATGTCTTGTACCTACGTTATATAGGTATGCACAGTAGTTTTAACATCGGCATTAAACTAGACACCGATATATCGTGCAGTTAAAACTACAGAATATTCAACGATAGTGATTTCGGATCATTCCCCCCCACATTCTGGACTTGGCACTTACTCCGAATGGAGATTTAACACGGCCCTATTCTCTATCAACGAATTCTGTGACTTTATTTCGACCAACATTGATGTATTCATTCAAACAAATAATGATGACACCTTCTTCTTTTGGGAGACTTTCAAAGCAGTATTACGGGGAAAGATCATTTCTTACAACGCTCATTATGTCAAACAAAAAGAACTGAAACATCAGGAACTGGTGGACTCAATCCTGGCAATAGACCGGCAATATTTAACTTCACCATCCCCTGAATTATATGCAGAAGCTGAATCTTCAAACTCAATTTCATCTGCTTTCCACTGATAAAGCAGAGTTTCTGTTGCAACGAACAAAGGGAACATACTATGAATATGGTGACAAGTCCAGCCACCTTTTGGCACACCGACTTAAATGCCAGTCAGCATCATCTTATCTTTCAGGTATTTACATTTTATATTTATTTGACCTTTAGTTATAAAGGTTTTTCTCATTGAGAACATCTATTTTCCACGAGAGACCTGGTCCAATAGGAGACTCCTCCCTTAATCTTACAAGTGATCCCTCTAATATTAATTCATCTTTCGTGTCATTTTATTCTAACCTCTACAAATCCGAACCCCCATCAGATAATACAGCTATGGGCAACTTTTCAGATATGGACATGAGTAAAGTTCTGGACAACCCTCTGCATCTTGATGAAATAACAAAGGGTATAAAGTTAATGTACAGTGGCAAGGCCCCAGGCCCCCGTCAATTTTTTAATTAATTTTTTTAAATATTTTTTTTAAACATAAAATTCTCTGATCAACTTGCCCCATTACTATTAGATATGTTCACCAACTCGATAATACTGGGCTCTCTTCCCCCGACGCTAACCCAAGCCTCCATCTCACTTATGCTTAAGAAAGATAAAGATCTGGCGGAATGTGGTAGCCCATTTCACTTTTGAATGCTGATGTTAAATGATTAGCTAAGGTTCTAGCATGCCGGTTGGAACCCTGCCTTCAGAATGTCCTATCTGATGATCAAACGGTTTCGTCAAAGGGCGACAACTGTTTTCCAATGTAGGGCGGCTTTTGAACATTATACTATCTTCTCAGAGAATTCTTTCTACCGGGTGGAGTGGGATTATTTATTTAAGATTTGGATTTGGGTCCAATTTCATCTCATGGATATTTCTGCTCCTACGACTAGCGTACACACCAACTCTCAACATTCAAAATATTTACCCCACTCCAGAGAGACTCCGTCAAGGGTGTCCTATGTCCCTGCTCCTTTTTGCTCTTGTGATAGAGCCGCTTTCCTTGGCTTTAAAATGATCACCATCATTCAGTGGAATCCACCGAGCTGGTGAAGAGCATAGTGTCACTGTATGCAGATTATCTAATATTATATATCACTAATCCTGTGAACTCTGTTGATAATATAATGCATATTTTAAACACGTTTGGATCATTTTCAGGTTACAAATTGAACATTGTTGTCCTATCAAACCTGCTGCCAAGCAAATTCCCCTTGGAGCCCTGCCTTTCCATCTGTCGCCCTCTGGTTTTTCCTATTTGGGTGTGAATATAACACACACTCTGGCTACCCTCCATAAAACTCACTTTGCAAGCCTAGTCACATGCGTTAAAGCAGACTTACACTGCTGGGATAGTCTGCCTCTCTCATTAGCTGGCAGAATTCAATCTGTTCAAATTAATATTTTACCTCGTTTTCTATACCTTTTTTCAATGTCTTCTGATCTTTCTGCCAAAATTATTTTTTTACAAAGTTGTATAGGCTTGTCAGTCATTTTATCTGAGCAGGCAAATCACCTAGGATGCGTAGAGCAATACTTCAAAGAAGGAGACAAGATGGAGGATTGCCACGTCCAAATGTACTGCTTTACTATCAAAAGATTATGGTCTGGTGTAATGCTCCAGGTACCAACTGGTGCTCATTAGAGGACGATGATTGGCGCTCCTGCCAATCATCGTCCCTTTCTGCTCTTGCTTGTGTCCCACTGTCCTTGTCCTTCTAAGTATATGGGAAAACCCATTGTGCGCTCTACTTTGACGATCAGGAGACAATTTGGTCAACATTTTAGACTTTCTGCCCCTTCTCTTCTAGGCCCTCTGTATCAACCACCTATTTGTACCCTCCAAACTCCAGGCTTTTTTTGTGGCGTGAGAGTGGTTTGGTTTGTTGCAAAGATTTATTTTTGGATGGGAAGTTTGTCATTTTTAATGATCTTGTGGCTAAATCTAATCTGGTTTATTCTAATCTTTTCTGCTATTTTCAAACCCGTAACTTTGTTTGCTCTCATGTTCGCTCTCATGTTCGCTCTCATTCACTCTCATTTTCCCACCTTTCCTCAACTAACTCCCAAGACGTTGCTAGAGGAATTTGTCGACCTGTCCCCAAATTAATGTAATTGTGTTTTGATATTTTAACCTGCGTGGCGTGATCACGTTTGGTGTGGGGGGACAAAATACATTCATGCACGATGGTGCACTCGCACAGCCGGTTTGGGTTCCGTGAGGCATGGTCCTAGGGCTCAAGCCCTCAGAAAGAGAGGGAGAGAACTTACATTCACACAGGACACTGGATAAGACCGGATAAATACTCCAGATATAACAGACTGACCCTAGCCCCCCGATACAAACTATTGCAGCATAAATATGAGGGGGTCACAAACCCATGGTTTTAAGTCCACTATCAATTTCAAGTCAACAGCTTTAGCAGTGTGTGCCACCTAGAAGTTATGATGATAGTTTACATGACTACTATTTGACAAATCCATAAGGCTCTATGCATTTTTCTTTTTTTACAATGTACAATATTTTGTTCCTTAAGCATATGGATGTGTGTGAAACGAATAAACAAAAACGTGGGGTTTTGTCACATTCGAAAACATTAGTAGTAGCTAGTATCCTAGTCAAGGATGCGTCAATTAAATAGACATTTTGTTACAGACCAACGAACAAAAGTAAACCTTGAATTTGTAGGTTTATAATATCCCTTTAGTGGCAAGACTGACCTCATTTTTAGAAATGCCAGTGGTTGGTGGATATAAAGTCTATGATATTTGATAAGCTGATGAAAAATGTGTTCTAGGATATATTCACTGCCACCTAGTGAGTTAGCATAGGGCTAATGTGTGCCATGTTCTCTGATGGGACCAGCTAAAATGTTGCGTTCTGTCAAGTTGTCACGTTCTGACCTTTATTTCCTTTGTTTTGTCATGATTTAGTATGGTCAGGGCATGAGTTGGGTGGGCAGTCTATGTTTGTTTTTCTATGTTTTGGGGTATTTCTATGTTTCGTCCAAGTATGGTTCTCAATCAGAGGCAGGTGTCATTAGTTGTCTCTGATTGAGAATCATACTTAGGTAGCCTGGGTTTCACTGTGTGTTTGTGGGTGATTGTTCCTGTCTCTGTGTTTTGCACCAGATAGGGCTGGTTTGGGTTTTCATGGTTCTTGTTAGTTTGTTCATGTGACGTGATTTATTAAAACATGAATCAAAACAACCATGCTGCGCTTTGGTCCGCCTCTCCGTCAATGGAAGAAATCCCTTACACAAGTGTAATAAAATGAACTATTTTTTCCAGAGTGACTTGCAGGCGCAAATATATTTAACCCACACTGGTTGAATCAACATTGTTTCCACATTTCAATGAAATTACATTAAACCAAAGTGGAATAGACAATGAATTGACTTCTGTGCCCAGTGGGAAGCTGTTCGTTCCCAGGTAAGTGTCATCGAATACTTACCGGGTTAATTTCTCAACGTCACACATACACGCAGTGTGTGAAGCAGTGTACAAGAATGTATTGATAACTTCCGGGAATTGTTTGTTTGCTGGAAACTTATCTGGAATTTTCAACCCAGAAACGTGTCTTTTTGTGTACACTTTGACCACAAACACAGGCCAGCTACCTGGGGTGTATTCATTATGCTGATTCGGTTGTAAAACATTCTGCAACAAATCTTTACTCCAAACAGAACGTTTTGCAATAAAAACGAGAGTTTCTATCCTTCAAATTCAGGTAGGTGCCTCCTTTTTTGGTTCTTAAGCGGTAAATGGTTTCCATTGCAAGATGTAATGAATACACACCTGATGTACCTGGCCCTGTAACTCATTAATTGGATATCTCACGCAAAATGAGTATCAGACAAGCTTTGATTCGACTTGTTAGTGAATACTCCTGAGGTGCTGACCTGTTGCACCCTCTACAACCACTGTGATTATTATTTGACCCTGCTAGTCATCTATGAACGTTTGAACATCTTGGCCATGTACTCTTATAATCTCTAACAGGCACAGCCAGAAGAGGACTGGCCTCCCCTCACAGCCTGGTTCCTCTCTAGGTTTCTTCCTAGGTTCCTGCCTTTCTAGGGAGTTTTTCCTAGCCACTGTGCTTCTACATCTGCATTGCTTGCTGTTTGGGGTTTTAGGCTGGGTTTCTGTATAGCACTTTGTGACATCGGCTGATGTAAAAAGGGCTTTATAAATACATTTGATTAAATAGATAAAGTAGCTAATATATATTTTTGCTGAGCAGCCTTCAGCATTTGTTGACCTGATAAACTTGTCTTCTGTTGTCTTCGTTTAATTTGCACATCTTATGTCTGTGTACTCAAACATTGTTTGCATGTCTCTTTAAACTCTAGGAACAAGTGCAAAAAGGCCCACAGTCTAGATTGCCCACACAACGCAGCTATTATAAGTGAGGTGGGTCACCATGACCTGGGGGAGGCAGAGCTGTTCCAACTTCTGCTGCAGAACGACCCCTACCTGATGCCTGAGGTGGGTGGCACCCAAAATGACCCTTAAATGAATGTATAGTTGATCTAAAAAGATTGGATAGGTTAGCACTGGGATAAGAGCGTCTGCTAAATGACTTAAATGTAAATGTAAATGTAATACTGTAGCTCTGGCACCAACTGATGTGGAAAAAGAGTAAGCCAAGTGTTAATTGCATGTAGTATGCACTCTGGATGTTTGACCATCTCCTTTCAACTCCTTCCAGATCTGCTCCCATTACAACAAGCGCGTTGGTGAGCATGGCATCTGCAAGTTTAAAAGCAGCTGCACAAAACTCCACCTCTGCCTGTACTTCCTCCAGGGTGACTGTAGGTTTGGTGCTGGTTGTAAGAGGGCCCACACGTTCGATGCCCCTGCAATGAAGATTCTAAACAGCAGAGGATTCAGCCAAGAGAACATCAAGATCTTCCACAATATCTACAAGAATAAATTAATCATAACTCACCAAGAAAATCCAGCTGGTAAGGAAATGACAAGGTAGAAACCAGGAATACAGAGAATCCATGCAAACTGCACTTTAGTAACCGTGTCTGTCCTGTGTCTAGCTGTAGCACCCTCCCTTGCTCCAGTCATGATGCCAGTTGAGAAACATCAGCCCTCCTCCAGCTCCACCAGTGAGACTGACAGGGATGAAATCTGCCTCTTCTTCATCCGCAGTCGCTGCAGCTTCAAAGGTAACCTATCAACCTAAACATACTTTATTATCAACATTTCTGTTTACAGTAGTGTGTTTACATGTTTCTGTGGTTGTGTTGTCAGACACATGTGTCCGTGTCCACTACCATCTGCCTTACAAATGGCAGATCTTAGATGGAGTGACTTGGAGAGACCTGGACAATGTAGAGGAGATTGAGAAGGCTTACTGTAACCCACAAAATGACACAAGGTACTGTTGTCGTCATATTAGGTTTGGTGTGGATTGTTTTTACCTGTCAAACCAGATCTAAGATATGTTAGCGTTTTATTAGATAGAATATATTACCTTTTTTAAACGACTGGTCTTATTTTGTTGTTCATCTGTGTTTCCCTCAGTGGAGGAAGTAAGCCTGTGAACTTCCTCACCATGACATGTGGAAGCCCTCCAGTTCGTCGTCTGTCCACTGTTTCATCCGTCACCAAACCCCCTAACTTCATCCTCACAACAGAATGGCTGTGGTACTGGAGAAATGACTGTGGCCAGTGGATAGAGTATGGCCATGAGGTCAGTCTGAATACTGAATATGCATGGATGTGGTTTTTATTGTGACTTTACTCCATCCTCTTTAAGTTGACCTAAACTGTGGTCTTATTATGTGCAGGGTGGTGAGGGGAATGTGACCTCTGTCATTTCCCAGACCCTGGAGAATGCTTACCAAACTGACTCTGACAGCGAGATTCCATTTAAATCTGGAGATCAGAAGTACATTCTCAGTCTCAAAGGTATACCCCTTGTCACAGATATATAGTAATTCAGCAGTTAATCAGCTCTTTATTGGCTAACAACCTGTTAAAATGTTATCATAAATATTGTTTCTGTTTCAGAGATGCATCGGCAGAATATTAGATTTAAAACCAAAAGAGCAATTTGTAGAAGGCCCTGTTTTCTCTCTAAGGAAGATGTGAATGACAAGCTGAAGAGGTATTGTCCTTCATGGTTGTACTGTATGTCTGTAATGAATGTAATGTGAAGTGTGCCACTCGCCAAATTTCACAATTCCCAGTCCTACCCCAGAGCCAAATGAAGTAGTTGGACAAATAATACTGAGCATTCAGGAAGGCCTATTGGATATCTGTGTCTGAATCATTCAAACTAGAAGCCAACCCTTATCTATTGGGACTTCCCTGTTGAATTTCCTGTTTCTTCTTTTGTCTCTGTTAGTGAGTCTAAGGAGAGCTCCAGCTCCTCTGTGACTGTCCCTCCACACTGGGACAAAGGAGTCTTGTCTGACGCCACAGACTACAAGGTACTATGTAGTGATACTGTACTGTTTAAATGAAACACACGTGAGCACACAAGCATTTCACTGTAAGTCTAAAACTGAGGTTTTCAACACCTGACACATACCATTTGATTTGCTTTGACACTATTATAATGGTGGGCACCAATATCGATAATGCAATATGATATCGACTTGAGCAAGGGATATCGGTTTATCCTTTATGTTATCCTACACCATTAAGTAAAATAGCATACATGACTGTTCCTGCGGGCACAAAAACCTCTCTCTGCCTCTCAATTTAGCATACTTAGTTGCCAACTAATGGGCCATCAATGGGCTTACCATTTTATTAAAACTGGTTGGGTAGGTTAAGCCCCCAGAACATTTTCACCTGGCCTAATGGGCAATTAGCAAGCCGTTGTCTGGACTTCCACAAAACTGTGGAAGTGAAAAGAAAATGTAACATTCACACAGTTGCAATGCTATATATCGATATCTGATTGAAAAACTGCAACTGATATCGATATAGATTTTCCATATTAGTGATATTAATATACGTGTGGAATATTTCCCATAGAGACATCTCACTTAATAAAGTAATCTGTGGTTTCCTTCAGCTGGTTACACTCTCAAGCCAGATAGAAGAGTACCAAAAGTTGGAGACGCTATTCAAAAATACCATGGCCAGCAGCACCATCCACAGCATCAAACGGATCCAGAACCCCTCACTCTGGAGGGTCTTCCAGTGGTATGTTTTGTAGACTGCTGTATTCAGTTGAAAAACTGGTGTCTAGTAGATCTTCTGAGACTCACTCCTCAGCCTTGTGCTGTTGAAGGCCATTTTTAATAGTGTGATGAGTTGGAAAGCTTCAGAGGGGCAGTTCCGTGTTTTTGTGAAGCAGAGGTCCTGAGTTCTGTGCAATAAATAGAATAGATACGAACATTTTGACATCTGTACTGCTTTCAACAGGTTTTCTTCTGAGTGGGTTGTGGATAGCAGCTAGTCATACTGTAGCTAGTTTAGCATTCTTGAGACATCCTGCCTTCTTGAGACCACAAATGGGTTTCTGTAGTATAACAGTAACTACGGTGACCTTGGCTTGCAGAGTTCTGTATTGTAAGTTGGCATCGAATCTTGAAGTGGTTTGGTACATGAAACATTAGCATATTACATAATGATATTTGTTTCCTTACATCATCCCCGATGCAAATTCAGTACATACCCGGACAAGGAGTGACTGCAATCTACACTTTGGTTTTCACTAGCAACTGGAGACATTAATATTTGTATTTTTGTACTAAAAAAGTATATCTTCCCTGTTTAGCATGTTTAAAATGTCATGCCCAAATCATTGCAAGATAATTTTACACCACATTTATTGAGTAACACAATCCATGTAGCCTATAACACTTGTACCCGTATACGGGTTGAAAATGATTGATTTGGGCACTGATAAATTCCTAAATCGGAACATAGTGACTGTACAGTAACATGCTATACATGTCAGAGTGCTGGATCTGCGCTGTACCAGAGCATGTGAGCGGAGTTGAGCAGTCGGAAATCCCACTCCTCTCACAGAGCGCTGCGCCGGTGCTCAATGTCCTTTCCAACCCCTCTGCTAAACACTGTTCCTCACTCACAGAAAATAAACTGCTGATCCAGATTCACTCCATTCATTAAAATCACAATTTAACCAACACCCATCTGTTTTTGACTACCTGGACATACTACAGTATTTGGTTTTGAAGTATTGAAATTAAACCATATGACTTGAATTAAAAGTATTTTAATAAACAGGTGACAGTAAGAAGCGCTCATCATTAATTTAGGCTACATGTCGTATTAAACAGCATGTAAGCACTCGAAATAGGTCTAATGAATTATTTACGCTATATAATTATTATTTATTAGCCTATTTCAATTAATCCAAGATGGCGTAGCAGTCGGACGTGTGTTTGTCTAGTCATGTAAATAGTCGGCCTCATCTGGATTTTTTTCCGTATATATTTTAATCTCACTTTCCACCTACATTCTAAATATGCTTTCCTGAAACCGCCTCACCCAATGTGGTACGGCTCTGATATTTTTATACGTTATAACTGGAACCTCCATCAGAAGCTAGTCAGCTAACTAGATAGCTGTTAGCCACGGCTAGCTGTCTTCACCTTTTAGCTCGGTCACCAGCCAGCTTTAGCTCGGTCAATACCTGCCAGTCTGCACAGCGCGATATCAACCCAGAGCATATCAAACTGCTTTTCTCCACCACATCACCAGATTCCTGCCGCAAGCTCTGGGCCTTTACACCGGATCAACACAGCTAACTAGCTGCAACCGATTGGCGACCGCTGGCGAACACCTCTGTCCTGAAGCAAACACCAGTTAGCCTCGAGCTAGCCTCGAGCTAGGCCCATCTCCCGGCTAGCCGAAGAGGTATACCTGTTAATTCGTGGGCTTCAATACCTCTTTTGCCAATTCACCTGGACCTTTTATTGCCGACACGGAGCCCCGTTGATCCATCACGACTGGTCTGCCGACGTAATTGTCTGATGTGGTTTCAACAGGCTTTTCTGTTGCAATGACAACGAAGACCCATCTGCTAGCCCTGGCCCGCTAGTGATGGCTAAAAATGACTTGTCATGCACAAAGTAGATGTCCTAACCGACTTGCCAAAACTATAGTTTGTTAACAAGAAATTTGTGGAGTGGTTGAAAAACGAGATTTAATGACTCCAACTGTATATCCATCCTGCCCTGCCTTTCTAAAGTCTTCAAAAGACAAGTTAACAAACAGATCACCAACCAGTTCGAATCCCACCGTACCTTCTCCGCTATGCAATCTGGTTTCCGAGCTGGTCATGGGTGCACATCAACCATGCTCAAGGTCCTAAGCGATATCATATCCACCATAGATAAAAGACAGTACTATGCAGCCGTTTTCATCGACCTGGCCAAGGCTTTCTACTCTGTCCCCTCCTGTACTCCCTGTTCACCCATGACTGCGTGGCCACGCACTCCTCCAGCTCAATCATGAAGTTTGCAGACGACACAACAGTGGTAGGCCTGATTACCAACAACAACGAAACAGCCTACAGGGAGGAGGTGAGGGACCTAGTGGAGTGGTGCCAGGAAAATAACCTCTCCCTCAACAACAGCAGAGGGAGCACGTCCCTATCCACATCAACGGGACCGCAGTAAAGGTGGAAAGCTTCAAGTTCCTCTACGTGCACATCACTGATGATCTGAAATGGTCCACCCACAACATACAGTGTGGTGAAGAAAGCACAACAACCTCAGGAGGTTGAAGAAATTTGGCTAGGCCCCGAAGACCCTCAAACTTTTACAGATGCACAAATGAGAGCATCCTATTGGGCCGTATCACCACCTGGTATGGCAACTGCACCGCCCTCAACCGCAAGGCTCTCCAGAGGGTGGTGCGGTCTGCCCAACGCATCAGCGGTTGCCTGCCTTCCAGGACTCCTATAGCATCCGACATCATCAAAGCTTGGACCGAGAAATGGAAAAACAGCTTCTCTCTCAAGGCCACCAGACTGTTAAATAGCCATCACTAACCGGCTACCACCCAGTTACTCAACCCTGCACCTTAGAGGCTGCTGCCCTATATACATAGACATTGAATCACTGGCCACTTTAATAATGGAACTCTAATCACTTTAATAATGGTTACATACTGCTTTACTCATCTCATATGTACAGTCGTGGCCAAATGTTTTGAGAATGACACAAATATTAATTTTCAGTCTGCTGCCTCAGTTTGTATGATGGCAATTTGCATATACTCCAGAATGTCATGAAGAGTGATCAGATGAATTGCAATTCATTGCAAAGTCCCACTTTGCCAAGCAAATGACTGAATCCCCAAAAAACATTTCCACTGCATTTCAGACCTGCCACAAAAGGACCAGCTGATATCATGTCAGTGATTCTCTCGTTAACACAGGTGTGAGTGTTGACGAGGACAAAGCTGGAGATAACTCTGTCATACTGATTGAGTTCAAATAACAGGCTGGAAGCTTCAAAAGGAATCATTGTTTTTCCTCTGTCAACCATGGTTACCTGCAAGGAAACACGTGCCGTCATCATTGCTTTGCACAAAAAGGGCTTCACAGGCAAAGAACCATGGCGTGATCCTGGACAACACCCTGTCGTTCTCAACTAACATCAAGGCGGTGGCCCGTTCCTGTAGGTTCATGCTCTACAACATCCGCAGAGTACGACCCTGCCTCACACAGGAAGCGGCGCAGGCCCTAATCAAATCAAATCAAATTTATTTATATAGCCCTTCGTACATCAGCTGATATCTCAAAGTGCTGTACAGAAACCCAGCCTAAAACCCCAAACAGCAAACAATGCAGGTGTAAAAGCACGGTGGCTAGGAAAAACTCCCTAGAAAGGCCAAAACCTAGGAAGAAACCTAGAGAGGAACCGGGCTATGTGGGGTGGCCAGTCCTCTTCTGGCTGTGCCGGGTAGAGATTATAACAGAACATGACCAAGATGTTCAAATGTTCATAAATGACCAGCATGGTCAAATAATAATAAGGCAGAACAGTTGAAACTGGAGCAGCAGCACAGTCAGGTGGACTGGGGACAGCAAGGAGCCATCATGTCAGGTAGTCCTGGGGCACGGTCCTAGGGCTCAGGTCCTCCAAGAGAGAGAAAGAAAGAGAGAATTAGAGAGAGCATATGTGGGGTGGCCAGTCCTCTTCTGGCTGTGCCGGGTGGAGATTATAACAGAACGTGGCCAAGATGTTCAAATGTTCATAAATGACCAGCATGGTTGAATAATAGTAAGGCAGAACAGTTGAAACTGGAGCAGGAGCATGGCCAGGTGGACTGGGGACAGCAAGGAGTCCTCATGTCAGGTAGTCCTGGGACATGGTCCTAGGGCCCAGGCCAGTTGAAACTGGAGCAGCAGCATGGCCAGGTGGACTGGGGACAGCAAGGAGTCATCATGTCAGGTAGTCCTGGGGCATGGTCCTAGGGCGCAGGTCCTCCAAGATAGAGAAAGAAAGAGAGAAGGAGAGAATTAGAGAACGCACACTTAGATTTACACAGGACACCGAATAGGACAGGAGAAGTACTCCAGATAAACAAACTGACCCTAGCCCCCCGACACATAAACTACTGCAGCATAAATACTGGAGGCTGAGACAGGAGGGGTCAGGAGACACTGTGGCCCCATCCGAGGACACCCCCGGACAGGGCCAAACAGGAAGGATATAACCCCACCCACTTTGCCAAAGCACAGCCCCCACACCACTAGAGGGAAATCTTCAACCACCAACTTACCATCCTGAGACAAGGCCGAGTATAGCCCACAAAGATCTCTGACACGGTACAACCCAAGGGGGGGGAACCCAGACAGGCCGACCACAACAGTGAATCAACCCACCCAGGTGACGCACCCCCCCCAGGGACGGCACGAGAGAGCCCCAGCAAGCCAGTGACTCAGCCCCCGTAACAGGGTTAGAGGCAGAGAATCCCAGTGGAAAAAGGGGAACCGGCCAGGCAGAGACAGCAAGGGCGGTTCGTTGCTCCAGAGCCTTTCCGTTCACCTTCCCACTCCTGGGCCAGACTACACTCAATCATATGACCCACTGAAGAGATGAGTCTTCAGTAAAGACTTAAAGGTTGAGACCGAGTTTGCGTCTCTGACATGGGTAGGCAGACCGTTCCATAAAAATGGAGCTCTATAGGAGAAAGCCCTGCCTCCAGCTGTTTGCTTAGAAATTCTAGGGACAATTAGGAGGCCTGCGTCTTGTGACCGTAGCGTACGTGTAGGTATGTACGGCAGGACCAAATCAGAGAGGTAGGTAGGAGCAAGCCCATGTAATGCTTTGTAGGTTAGCAGTAAAACCTTGAAATCAGCCCTTGCTTTGACAGGAAGCCAGTGTAGTGAGGCTAGCACTGGAGTAATATGATCAAATTTTTTGGTTCTAGTCACGATTCTAGCAGCCGTATTTAGCACTAACTGAAGTTTATTTAGTGCTTTATCCGGGTAGCCGGAAAAGAGAGCATTGCAGTAGTCTAACCTAGAAGTGACAAAAGCATGGATTAATTTTTCTGCATCATTTTTGGACAGAAAGTTTCTGATTTTTGCAATGTTACGTAGATGGAAAAAAGCTGTCCTCGAAATGGTCTTGATATGTTCTTCAAAAGAGAGATCAGGGTCCAGAGTAACGCCGAGGTCCTTCACAGTTTTATTTGAGACGACTGTACAACCATTAAGATTAATTGTCAGATTCAACAGAAGATCTCTTTGTTTCTTGGGACCTAGAACAAGCATCTCTGTTTTGTCCGAGTTTAATAGTAGAAAGTTTGCAGCCATCCACTTCCTTATGTCTGAAACACATGCTTCTAGCGAGGGCAATTTTGGTGCTTCACCATGTTTCATTGAAATGTACAGCTGTGTGTCATCCGCATAGCAGTGAAAGTTTACATTATGTTTTCGAATAACATCCCCAAGAGGTAAAATATATAGTGAAAACAATAGTGGTCCTAAAACAGAACCTTGAGGAACACCGAAATGTACAGTTGATTTGTCAGAGGACAAACCATTCACAGAGACAAACTGATATCTTTCCGACAGATAAGACCTAAACCAGGCCAGAACATGTCCGTGTAGACCAATTTGGGTTTCCAATCTCTCCAAAAGAATGTGATGATCGATGGTATCAAAAGCAGCACTAAGGTCTAGGAGCACGAGGACAGATGCAGAGCCTCGGTCCGATGCCATCAAAATGTCATTTACCACCTTCACAAGTGCCGTCTCAGTGCTATGATGGGGTCTAAAACCAGACTGAAGCATTTCGTATACATTGTTTGTCTTCAGGAAGGCAGTGAGTTGCTGCGCAACAGCCTTCTCTAAAATCTTTGAGAGGAATGGAAGATTCGATATAGGCCGATAGTTTTTTATATTTTCTGGGTCAAGGTTTGGCTTTTTCAAGAGAGGCTTTATTACTGCCACTTTTAGTGAGTTTGGTACACATCCAGTGTACCAAACTTGTCATCTCCCGTCTGGATTACTGCAACTCCCTGCCTGTGCCATTAAACCCCTACAACTCATCCAGAACGCCGCAGCCCGTCTGGCGTTCAACCTTCCCAAGTTCTCTCACGTCACCCCGCTCCTCCGCTCTCTCCACTGGCTTCCAGTTGAAGCTCGCATCCGCTACAAGACCATGGTGCTTGCCTACGGAGCTGTGAGGGGAACGGCACCTCAGTACCTCCAGGCTCTGATCAGGCCCTACACCCAAACAAGGGCACTGCGTTCATCCACCTCTGGCCTGCTCGCCTCCCTACCACTGAGGAAGTACAGCTCCCGCTCAGCCCAGTCAAAACTGTTCGCTGCTCTGGCCCCCCAATGGTGGAACAAACTCCCTCACGACGCCAGGACAGCGGAGTCAATCACCACCTTCCGGAGACACCTGAAACCCCACCTCTTTAAGGAATACCTAGGATAGGATAAGTAATCCCTCTCACCCCCCCCCTTTAAGATTTAGATGCACTATTGTAAAGTGACTGTTCCACTGGATGTCATAAGGTGAATGCACCAATTTGTAAGTCGCTCTGGATAAGAGCGTCTGCTAAATTACTTAAATGTTAAATGTTAAATGTTAAATGCAAGGATATTGCTGCCAGTAAGATTGCACCTAAATCAACCATTTATCGGATCAGCAGTTCAATTTTTGTGAAGAAGGCTTCAGGGCACCCAAGGAAGTCCAGCAAGCGCCAGGACCGTCTCCTAAAGTTGATTCAGCTGCGGGATCGGGGCACCACCAGTAGAGAGCTTACTCAGGAATGGCAGCAGGCAGGTTTGAGTGCATCTGCATACACAGTGAGGCGAAGACTTCTGGAGGATGGCCTGCTGTCAAGAAGGGCAGCAAGGAAGCCACTTCTCTCCAGGAAAAACATCAGGGACAGACTGATATTCTGCAAAAGGTACAGGGATTGGACTGTTTTCTCTGAATCCCCTTTCCGATTGTTTGGGGCATCCGGAAAAAAAAGCTTGTCCGGAGAAGACAAGGTGAGCTCTACCATCAGTCCTGTGTCATGCCAACAGTAAAGCATCCTGAGACCATTCATGTGTGGGGTTGCTTCTCAGCCAAGGGGTGGGCTCACTCACAACTTTGCCTAGAACACAGCCATGAATAAAGAATGGTACCAACACATCCTCAGAGAGTAACTTCTCCCAACCATCCAGGAACAGTTTGGTGACAAACAATGCTTTTTCCAGCATGATGAAGCACCTTGCCATAAGGCAAAAGTGATAACTAAGGGGCTCAGGGAACAAAACATTGATATTTGTGTCATTCTCAACTTTTAGCCACAACTGTGTATGTACTGTATTTTAGTCAATTCCATTCTGACATTGCTCGTCCTAATGTTCATATATGTATATTTATTTCATTATTTTACTTTTAGATTAGAATTTTTAGACAGTACTGCACTGTTGGAGCTAGGAACCGAAGCATTTCTCTACACCCAGAATAACATCTGCTAAATGTGTGTATGTGAGCAATAACAATTGCTTTGACTTGAGAATACCCTCTCCACCCTTGCAGAGCCACTAGGAACTCTGCGCTCCAGCCAAATTGGACACTGCTCATGCTCTGCGTTGTACTGGTTTTGACTGAGAGCCACTCTGATTGGGCAACTTTTGCACATTTTGTATTTGATTGAGGGGAAATGCTGTAAATTGTATTTTGAAAGATGAGATATTGAGGATTTATAATAAATATGGCTTTGTCATACAATCAAACCAAACACCTGTGAATCCATTAATGTGCACTTCACATTTCCAAGTCATTAAACTGATGACATATACAGTCAATATTTATGATCACCATGTTTGATGTACAGTTAGAAGATGACAAGACGTCATACCCTGCATTGTTCTGAACAGAATGCTAATTTTCTTCACAACAGTAATTGTGTAATGGCTGGGATGCAGGGTTGTAATTCCAAAGAAAACGACTACAAACTACTTGCCGTAGTTCCTCAGCGTCACAGCTAGGAGAGCTCAAACACCTTATGGTTGAAGACTCTTCTCTGAGACATTAAAGTTTATTGAAATGACTTAGGAACTGTGCACATTTTGGAGAGGTGTGTGTGTGGGGCCACTTGGAGACAGCAGTTAGTCCTCACTCAAACTGTTGTAATTTGTTTGTCTTATGTTGCACTTACCCCACATTTCCCATTATTATGTTACTGAATGAATGCAGACTATTTGCAGCGAAAAGTACCCCAAATGTAAAATCCAGTGTAATGTTTGTTTTCAGTCTTGTGAACTGACAATAATAATTTGGGCGTGGGGGGGGGGGTGCTTATCTGTTACACACAAGTGTTTATTTTTACATATCCAAACTCTCCCTGAGACACCCGCAGGGAGTGGGTTCATGGCCAGGGTCACCATTGTTCAGCACCCCTGGAGAAATTAGGGTTAAGTGCCTTGCTCAAGGGCACAGCTATAGATGTTTATTTTGTTTTCTCCGATAATCAAATCAGCAACTTTTTTGTTTACTGGCCCAACATGCTAACCTCGAGGCTACCTGCCACCCTGTTGTGTCTTGACCTTTTGATTTAATAATCTTCCCATCAACTCCAAACTGTTGTCTTTAAATCGCTACCATGGTTATACATATGCTTTTCATATTTCTTCTGTAAGACACGTTTAAATTTAGTCCTATCCATATAGGCCAATTCCAACCAGTGTAAAGGGCTAAGAGGATATTTAGGCATGACATTTCAAACTTGCTAAATTTAATTCATGTTTGATATTTCCTGTTCGTTGACCGGTCAGTCTGCAACTTTTGAGGTTCGTATCTTTGAGGTTTTACTGTATAAGCATGTGTTTGCAGTGGCTAGTTTGAACAAAACCAAATGTATGGATTGCAGCCACTCCTTGTCCATAGATTGCGTTCAAGGTAAGGAAACAAATATCTTAATATGTAAAATTGCTGAACTATCCCTTTAATTTATTGTTTTGTGTGCTTGTGGTTAGGCAGAAGGAACAGATGATGAAGAAGAATGGCGGGAAACTGGTTGATGAGAGAGAATTGTTCCACGGCACAGATCACTCTATCATAGATGTCATCTGTGAACAGAACTTTGACTGGAGGACCTGTGGTGTGAATGGAACACTTTATGGCCTAGGTGAATCTCTCTATTGCTATATCAAGTCACAAAATTAAATGTTTCTGCTAGACTTTTGAAACATTTGTCTCTAACACGCTGTTGTTATTTTACAGGGAGCTACTTTGCTAGAGATGCCTCATACTCTAACACGTACATAAGATCTCAGAGCAGCAGTAAGAAGATTATGTTTGTGGTTTTGGTCTTGGTTGGAGAGTTCACCAATGGGTGTGAAACATACCGTCGTCCACCTCAGAAAAGCACCAGCAAGGTCCTCTACGACAGCTGTGTCGACTCAGAAACCAACCCATCCATTTTTGTTGTGTTTGAGAAACAGCAGATTTATCCTGAATACCTAATTGAGTACTCCGAAAATCCACAGGGGTCCATACCAATGTCTTCCACTGAAGACAACTGATATTTTGTGACTTGCTAACAGTCCTCACATGCTCTACCTACTGTATTTCTGTTATTTCTGTATTGAATTGGGGCTAGTGGTTTATTGAATTGGGGCTAGTGGTTTATTGAATTGGGGCTAGTGGTTTATTGAATTGGGGCTAGTGGTTTATTGAATTGGGGCTAGTGGTTTATTGAATTGGGGCTAGTGGTTTATTGAATTGGGGCTAGTGGTTTATTGAAATGGGGCTAGTGATTTATTGAAATGGGGCTATTGAATTGGGGCTAGTGGTTTATTGAATTGGGGCTTGTTTTGGGGTATCTTTTTGTTATTATTTTGGGCTCTTTTAATCCATTTTGCCAGTTCAGTGCTATAGCATGGTTGAAATTTAAAGGCAATGTTCCCACGCTCACAGTCGCTTTGTCACGCCCTGGTCTTGGTATTTTGTGTTTCCTTTATTATTTTGGTCAGGCCAGGGTGTGACATGGGTTTATTATGTGTCTTGTTTTTTTGTAGGTATTGGGATTGTGAATTAGTAGGGTTATCTAGAAAAGTCTATGGTTGCCTGAATTGGTTCTCAATCAGAGGCAGGTGTTTATCATTGTCTCTGATTGGGAACCATATTTAGGCAGCCATATTCTTTGAGTGTTTGGTGGGTGATTGTTCCTGTCTCTGTGTTAGTTTGCACCAGATTAGGCTGGTTAGGTTTTCGTGTTACGGTTATTGTTTTTGTACTGTTCTTATTCATTCAACATGAATCTAAAACAACCACGCTGCGTTTTGGTCCGATCCCTGCTCCACCTCCTCGTCAGAGTAGGAGATAGAAGAAAACCGTAACAGAATCACCCACCACAAAAGGACCAAGCGGCGTGGTGACAGGCAGTGGCAGCAGGAGCATCAAGGTCTGGATTTTACGACTTGGGAGGAAATAGACAGGTGGGCGGTCGACCCAGGGAGAGTGCCGGAGCCCGCCTTGGATTCGCTGGAGCAGTGCGAGGAAGGTTATAGGAGAATGGAGTTGGAGAAACGAACACGGCGGCGTGGAAGGAAGCCCGAGAGTCAGCCCCAAACATTTATTGGGGGGAGGCACAGGGAGAGTGTGGCAGAGTCAGGAGCCAACTCCCCCTGTTTATCATGAGGAGCCAAGGAGGAGACCAGAACCAGAGCCGGTGTTGGAGGTGAGCGAAGCAGAGACTGTGAAGGAGTTAATGGGGAAATTGGAGGAGAGAGTTATGAGGGAGTTGCTGTGTTGGTGCTTTAGGCACGGAATTCGCCCGACGGACCGTGTCGGGGATTTGATGGCACCTGGGTCAGCGCTCCATACTCGTCCTGAGGTGCGTGTTAGTCGGCTGGTGAAGATTGTGCCAGCCTCACGCACCAGGCCTCCTGTGCACCTCCCTAGCCTTGCACGTCCTGTGCCAGCCCTGCTCTCAAGATCTCCAGTACGCCTTCACGGTCCAGTCCATCCTGTGCCACCTCCACACACCAGCCCTCCGATGGCAGCTCCCCGCACCAGGCTTCCTGTGCGTGTTCTCGGCCCAGTACCACCAGTGCCAGCACCACGCACCAGGCCTTCAGTGCGCTTCGCCTGTTTAGCGCTGCCAGAGCCTTCCTCCTCTCCAGCGCTGCCAGAGTCTCCCGCCTGTTTAGTGTTGCCAGAGCCTTCCTCCTCTCCAGCGCTGCCGGAATCTCCCGCCTGTTTAGTGCTGCCAGAGCCTTCCTCCTCTGCAGCGCTGCTGGAGTCTCCTGCCTGTTCAGAGCTGCCAGTCTGCATGGAGCTGCCATTCTGCATGGAGCTGCCAGTCTGCATGGAGCTGCCAGTCTGCATGGAGCTGCCAGTCTGCATGGAGCAGCCAGAGCTGCCAGTCTGCATGGAGCAGCCAGCCAACTACCTGCCTGAGCTTCCTCTCAGTACTGAGCTGCCCCTCTGTCCCGAGCTGCCCCTCTGTCCCGAGCTGCCCCTCTGTCCCGAGCTGCCCCTCTGTCCAGTGGGGTCCTTGGTGAGGGTTACTAGGCCAAGGTCGGCGGCGAGGGTCGCCAATCAAAGGACGCGATGCAGGTGGACTAAGACTTTGTTGGAGTGGGGTCCACGTCCCTCGCCGGAGCCGCCCTACAGACGCCCACCCGGAACCTCCCCTATGGGTTTAGGTGTGCGTCCGGGAGTCCGCACCTTCGGGGGTCGGGGGGGTTCTGTCACGCCCTGGTCTTAGTATTTTACGTTTCCTTCATTATTTTGGTCAGGCCAGGGTGTGACATGGGTTTATTATGTGGTGTGTTTTGTCTTGTGTTTTTTGTAGGTATTGGGATTGTGAATTAGTAGGGTTATCTAGAAAAGTCTATGGTTGCCTGAAGTGGTTTTCAATCAGAGGCAGGTGTTTATCGTTGTCTCTGATTGGGAACCATATTTAGGCAGCCATATTCTTTGAGTGTTTGGTGGGTGATTGTTCCTGTCTCTGTGTTAGTTTGCACTAGATTAGGCTGTTTAGGTTTTCATGTTACGTTTATTGTTTTTGTACTGTTCGTGTTCGTATTCATTGGTCCGATCCCTGCTCCACTTCCTTGTCAGAGCGGCAGGGTAGCCTAGTGGTTAGAGCGTTGGACTAGTAACCGGAAGGTTTCAAGTTCAAACCCCCGAGCTGTCAAGGTACGAATCTGTCGTTCTGCCCCTGAACAGGCAGTTAACCCACTGTTCCCAGGCCGTCATTGAAAATAAGAATTTGTTCTTCTTATAGCATGTCATCATTATTCCTTTCAATTAAAATGGAATATTTCAGAATGTATATTGATCACATCTTTGCCTGATTTTGATTATTAATTTCACATTTAATGAATATGTAACATCAAATTGCAGAGCAACACTCCAAATCAACACAATTAAAACCATCCCATTGGTTTAAAGTCTATACAGTCAAGCTTAAAGAAATCATACACAGTAACATCAGAGCTTTTCAACTTAAAGAGGAAATGAGAAATGGAGTGAGCTGATATTGCTTTCAGCTCTCATCGAGTCATGATCTTATTACTATTACCTTCATGTAAATCAGCTTCATTTTAAAGATGAAAGATTTGGAAATCTGTGAGGGGGAGGTCCTATAACATTTAGTCAATGCCTACACTTTTATGATGGATAATTGCAAGGATGCTTGCAAAGACTCACTTTCCAGCCATAGAGCTGTTGGGAGAGACAATACAAATCCTTAAAGGGATAGTCCATCCAAATGACAAAAACATTTGGATTACTTTACCCTGTAAAAAGTCTATGGACAAGGTAATTGCATAGCATTTGGAGACAGTGGACAGGTAAACCAAACTAAAGCATGGATGGTCTTATCCATAGACTACTTACAGGGAAACCAATATTGTATATTTTTAATTTTAATGAACTATCCCTTTAATAGTTAATGGGCATGTTCTAACATACATTATACTATGAATTGATCCTTCCTTCCCTTTAATGCAGTCTTGCTGTGACTTCAGTAATAATGGATATCAACATGAATGTATACAGATTTCAAGGAATGTTGTTCTTTTTCTATAAGAAGTTTGTCACAGTCTTCCCCCTCCCACCAGCTCACAGTTCCCCCAGCATGCTTCTCCTCCTCCTCTCTCTAGTCCTGCAGAATCACCGTGGCGATCATTGTGCCATTGGCAGGGACCTCTTGGAGGGCTTGACCTCCATCCAGTACATTGGCTGATTAAAAAGGTGAGCTGCCCCTGGCACAACCTCACTTTTTCTGTGCAAATTGTAATTTACCATGGAAGCAATTGCATAAAGTACTTAAGTAAAAAGTACTACTGAAGTAGTTTTTGGGGGTATCTGTACTTATTTTTGACAACTTTTACTTTCAATAATGTACTTTACTCCACACATTTTCCCTGACACCCAAATGTACTTGTTACATTTTGATAGCTTAGCAGAACAGGAAAATAGTGCAATTCACGGTCATCCCTACTGCCTCTAATCTAGCGGACTCACTAAACACAGATGCTTCATTTGTAAATGATGTCTGCATGTTGGAATGTGGCCCTGTCTATCCATGTATTTTTTTTTTATAAAATAAAAATGGTAGTTAAAGAAGTTAAAGAAGAGGTTAATGCTAGCCTGGTCTCAGATCTGTTTGTGCTTTATTGCCAACTCTCTTATGTAAAGGGATGCCAAAAGTGTGATAATAACCATAGAGGTTAGCAAGACAGCACAAACAGATCTGGGACCAGGCTAGGTTAATGTTACTTTATTTTTAGCCTTAAAATAAGCAGTCACTGGATGGATAATGTATCTGTTTCATAGAAATCACACTACGTTCTAGAAAGCAGATACAGAACAGAGCTATTCTCCTGCAGGGGGAGTCGCCGGTTCTCCCTCTATCTCTCTTTTAGTGATTGTCACATAGATGCCATTCTTGGGTCCGAGAGTGGTGTGAGACTTCAACTCCAGAGGAACCTGCAACATACATGTAGAAGAGCAACATGTTAAAGAGCTAGGATACAGCATAGACTGGGTTGTATACATGTTACTCCGGGGCGGCAGGGTAGCCTAGTGGGTTAAAGCATTGGACTAGTAACCGAAAGGTTGCAAGTTCGAATCCCTGAGCTGACAAGGTACAAATCTGTCGTTCTGCCCCTGAGCAGGCAGTTAACCCACTGTTCCTAGGCCGTCATTGAAAATAATAATTTGTTCTTAACTGACTTGCCTAGTAAAATAAAGGTAAAAAATTCAATCTCCACCTTTACAAATGGAGGTTGGGATAAGTGCCAAAATAAGAAATATGGGCCCATTTCAGTATAAATGGTGATCTCTGATCAGTTTTGCTTTTTAGATCATAAATATGCTTATATGGACAGGGGTGACCTGATCCTAGATCAGCATTCCTACTCTAAGACTCTTTAGAGAATATGGAATAACCCACCTTGGTGTCTGTGCAGGCCACAATGTTGAACTTCCTGAAGACATGCACCAGGGCCATCTTGATCTCCAGCTGGGCCAGCCTCATGCCGACACAGCTGCGGGGCCCCGCCCCAAACGGCAGGTACACAAACGGGTGTCTGCTGGCCTTGGCCTCCACTGTGAATCTGAATGGCAGAGTAGAGGCCTCAGTGGTCAGTATTGGAATACAATCTGATACTATACTTCTGTATTGTATTATCACGTGTCAATATTGTCACTCCATGATGTACAGAACATTAACATAATGTGAGGCAATGACAGTGCTGTGTAACAATGTAGCTGTGCTGCGACTTCTCTATGTTAGATTGATAGAAATGGAACCTAATTACTGAGCTACAGTAGACTGACTGCCGCCTACCTCTCAGGGATGAACTTCTCTGGCTCGGGCCAGTACTCTGGATCATAGTGCAGATAGCCTGCAGGGATCTCCAGGGTGGCTCCCTTGGGTAGGAACTGTCCATTCACCATGCAGTCCTCGTCAACTTCACGGGCAAACCTGAAACAAAATGGTTGCTCAGTTTCCACAATGCACATAATGAAATGATGAACTATGGAAACATGGGGGACATTTATTTTATTTAACTAGGCAAGTCATTTAAGAACAAATTCTTATTTACAATGATGGCCTACCCAGACCAAACCCTAACCCGGATGACGCTGGGCTGATTGTGCGCCACGCCCTATGGGACACCCAATCACGGCCGGTTATGATACAGAATCAAACCAGGGTCTGTAGTGACACCTCAAGTACTGAGATGCAGTGCCTCAGACCGCTGCGCCACTTGGAAGCCCAAACATGGTCATATACAGTACATAAGAGAGTTGTCTTGTGAATCATTCTAATGTCAGGCTCTTACCTGAAACCAGGCGGGTAGAGGCGCAGAGCTTCTGATATGACCATGTCAAGATATTTCAGCTCCTGGACATTGGTGTAATCTGGTGAATCCTACAACAGAGAAAATAACACAATCTTGCATTCCTATACTATCGAGTCAATACTGAAAGCACATTTGACACAAAAAAATCAAGAAAAGAAGCAAAGTGCAATTCATACTGATGCCAGCAGAGTGCAGCAACTCATGTTATTCAAGACTATGCTATGGTTATGAGTTTATTTGGAGAGCATGGCTGAGAATGTAAGAGTTTGGTGTTTGTTACTGCACCAAACAAACCACAAAGATGAACTACATCCTAGATGTATGTATGGATGTTGAGAGTGACTGAGTCGACATTAACACTGTTAAACAATAACTACGCTGAACAAACACCCCGCTGTCCCTAAAACACTGCTGTTGTGCTCAATGTGTGTGTGCATGCTTGTACATGTGTGCCCATGTGTGTGTGGTTCGGTGGTTAGAGGGCCAGTCACTGCCCTGTGTGAAGAGTGTGTGTGTCTGGGGACAATTCCAGAGCCTGTAAAAACGGGGCTCCATTGTCTGGCCTTCCTGTCACTTCTCATTGGCCGTCACACAGTTCCCCAGGGGAATGACATGTCCCTAATGAGCGCTAAGAGCTAACACAGCTCTCTGCTCCACTGATAAAGCCTAAACGCCGCTAGCTGCCAGACCTGTTGTGTAAGATGGGCTTGAGAGAGAGAGAGAGCTTTTCAATGTGTCTGTAGCCTAGTACCACAACACTCTCCGCCAGACTGTGGATGAAATATGTAGCATGCAGCGACAGTGTTATTTCCGCCTGTAGTGCCGGTGTACCTAATGATTATTCATGCTTGGTTTACTGCCAGGCCAGGGGAGAGGGAGCGTCTGTGGAGTTGAGAGTTAGTTGGAGCATTTGTATTCCGACGCCATGATTTCCTAATTATGCAGATTCAATGACAATCACTTATCCAAATCCTGCAGGGCAGTTTAACAAAGCTGATTCCACAAGTTAATCGGGAACACATTGGCCCCAGTGTGTGTGTGTCTATCCGTCTCTGTGTGTGTGTGTGTCCGTCTGTGCGTGTGCATCAAACACCCTGGTTCTGCACCACGGTGCGTGACGTACCTCACAACATTGTGCCCCATCAGATATCAGTGTTTAGCATGCCTCAGCCCTTTAGTCATCAAATAAGCCCATTGTTTATTTCAACGGCACACAGAGATCTAGACAAAACACACTCCCTTTCACTGAAAGATGGCACAGCAACATCATCAAGATTTAGAAATGTACTACATTTAATGTACACTGTAGAAAAACGTTTTACAACACAAAACAAAGTGTTTCTTATTGGTCAAGTTCATCTTGTCCCTCCCTGTATTCTGCCATTTGCTACCTAATGAATGTGGGTTATAATACACAGGAAAGCTACTGATGCGCAGTGTTCTATAACAGAGGAATAGGATTGACTGACCTGACCAACCTGACCTTACTGCAATCACAGTTTGAAATTCCCCCCTCCCAGTTACAGTGTGAGGTCAGACAGTAATAACCGTGGGCTCTGGAGTGGCTAATGGATGGAGGGACTGGGTGGAGAGGAGCCCGCTCTGTCTATCGCCTGTCCTGGGGGCTACTAGAGGGCACAGGGGACCTGGAGTGTGTGGTAAGGCTCCCCACCTTCAGATATCCTCCTAAGACCCCTGCTTGGCTGTCTGCTTGGCTGCATCTGCATGTGGTACAAGTGAAGTGGTGTCATGATAAGACTATGTCGGTGAGCATCTAGACCGCCATTTCCCTCTGTTTTGTGGGCGAACGTACAATCACTAGAGAACAAACTGGCGAGACTATCCTATCAACGGGACTTAAAGAACTATAATATCCTATGTTTCTCGGAGTCGTAGCTGAACAAGGACATGGATAATATACATTTTGCTGGCTTTTCCATGCATCGTCAAGATCAGAAGGCAGCCTCGGGTAAGATAAGAGGTGGAGGGGTGTGTCTTTGTTAACCACAGCTGGCGCATGATCTCTAATGTTAAGGAAGTCTCAAGTTTGGCTCACCTGAGTTAGAATACCTCATGGTAAGCTGTATACCATACTAGCTGTCTATTTACCACTACAAACCGATGCTGGCACTAAAACAACACACAACAAGCTGTATAGGGCCATAAGCAAACAAGAAAATGCCCATCCAGAAACAGCGCTTCTTGTGGACAGTGATTTTATTACAAGGAAACTTGACCTAATTTTAAACAGAATGTCACCTGTGCAACTAGAGAACTAGATAACTAGATCACCTTTATTCCACACACAGAAACACATACAAGGCTCCCCCTTTGGCAAATCTGACCATAACTCTATCCTCCTGCATACAGACAAACACTCAGGGGGTACCTAGGGATGGACATGAGTACTCAAAACAGATGTCAATGCTTTATCTTTAACCAGGGATATTCAAATCAAATGTTATTTGTCACATACACATGGTTAGCAGATGTTAATGCGAATGTAGCGAAATGCCTGTGCTTCTAGTTCCGACCATGCAGTAATATCTAACAAGTAATCTAACCTAACAATTTCACAACAACTTCCTTATACATACAAGTGTAAAGGAATGAATAAGAATATGTACATAAAAATATATGAATGAGTGATGGCCGAACGGCAGAGGCAAGATGCAGTAGATGGTATAGGGTACAGTATATACAGTGCCTTGCGAAAGTATTCGGCCCCCTTGAACTTTGCGACCTTTTGACAAATTTCAGGCTTCAAACATAAAGATATAAAACTGTATTTTTTTGTGACGAATCAACAACAAGTGGGACACAATCATGAAGTGGAACGACATTTATTGGATATTTCAAACTTTTTTAACAAATCAAAAACTGAAAAATTGGGTGTGCAAAATTATTCAGTCCCTTTACTTTCAGTGCAGCAAACTCTCTCCAGAAGTTCAGTGAGGATCTCTGAATGATCCAATGTTGACCTAAATGACTAATGATGATAAATACAATCCACCTGTGTGTAATCAAGTCTCCGTATAAATGCACCTGCACTGTGATAGTCTCAGAGGTCCGATAAAAGCACAGAGAGCATCATGAAGAACAAGGAACACACCAGGCAGGTCCGAGATACTGTTGTGAAGAAGTTTAAAGCCGCATTTGGATACAAAAAGATTTCCCATGCTTTAAACATCCCAAGGAGCACTGTGCAAGCGATAATATTGAAATGGAAGGAGTATCAGACCACTGCAAATCTACAAGACCTGGCCGTCCATCTAAACTTTCAGCTCATACAAGGAGAAGACTGATCAGAGATGCAGCCAAGAGGCCCTGGATGAACTGCAGAGATCTACAGCTGAGACTCTGTCCATAGGACAACAATCAGTTGTATATTGCACAAATCTGGCCTTTATGGAAGAGTGGCAAGAAGAAAGCCATTTCTTAAAGATATCCATAAAAAGTGTAGTTTAAAGTTTGCCACAAGCCACCTGGGAGACACACCAAACATGTGGAAGAAGGTGCTCTGGTCAGATGAAACCACAATTGAACTTTTTGGCAACAATGCAAAACGTTATGTTTGGCGTAAAAGCAACACAGCCCATCACCCTGAACACACCATCCCCACTGTCAAACATGGTGGTGGCAGCATCATGGTTTGGGCCTGCTTTTCTTCAGCAGGGACAGGGAAGATGGTTAAAATTGATGGGAAGATGGATGGAGCAAAATACAGGACCATTCTGGAAGAAAACCTGATGGAGTCTGCAAAACACCTGCGACTGGGACGGAGATTTGTCTTCCAACAAGACAATGATCCAAAACATAAAGCAAAATCTACAATGGAATGGTTCAAAAATAAACATATCCAGGTGTTAGAATGGCCAAGTCAAAGTCCAGACCTGAATCCAATCGAGAATCTGTGGAAAGAACTGAAAACTGCTGTTCACAAATGCTCTCCATCTAACCTCACTGAGCTCAAGCTGTTTTGCAAGGAGGAATGGGAAGAAATGTCAGTCTCTCGATGTGCAAAACTGATAGAGGGCCAGTCACTGCCCTGTGTGAAGACTGTGTGTGTCTGGGGACAATTCCAGAGCTGTAATCGCAGCAAAAGTTGGCGCTACAAAGTATTAACTTAAGGGGGCTGAATAATTTTGCACGCCCAATTTTTCAGTTTTTGAATTGTTCAAAAAGTTTGAAATATCCAATAAATATCATTCCATCATTCATGATTGTGTCCCACTTGTTGTTGATTCTTCACAAAAAAAATAAGTTTTATATCTTTATGTTTGAAGCCTGAAATGTGGCAAAAGGTCGCAAAGTTCAAGGGGGCCGAATACTTTCGCAAGGCACTGTACATATGAGATGAGTAATGTAGGGTATGTAAACATTATATAAAGTGCCATTGTTTAAAGTGGCTAGGCTACATTTATTCCATCAATTTTTCTATTATTAAAGTGGCTAGAGTTGAGTATGTTGGCAGCAGCCACTCAATGTTAGTGATGGCTGTTTAACAGTCTGATGCCCTTGAGATAGAAGCTGTTTTTCAGTCTCTCGGTTCCCACTTTGATGCACCTGTACTGACCTCGCCTTCTGGATGATAGCGGGGTGAACAGGCAGTGGCTCGGGTGGTTGTTGTCATTGATATTTTTGGCCTTCCTGTGACATCGGGTGGTGTAGGTGTCCTGGAGGGCAGGTAGTTTGCCCCCGGTGATATGTTGTGCAGACCTCACTACCCCCTGGAGAGCCTTATGGTTGTGGATGGAGCAGTTGCCGTACCAGGCGGTGATACTGCCCAACAGGATGCTCTCGATTGTGCATCTGTAAAAGTTTGTGAGTGTTTTTGGTGATAAGCAAATTTCTTCAGCCTCATGAGGTTTAAGAGGCACTGCTATGCCTTCTTCTTCACCACGCTGTCTGTGTGGGTGGACCATTTCAGTTTGTCCGTGATGAGTACGCAGAGGAACTTAAAACTTTCCACCCTCTCCACTACTGTCCTGTCGATGTGGATATTGGGCTGCTCCCTCTGCTGTTTCCTGAAGTCCACGATCCTCTCCTTTGTTTTGTTGACATTGAGTGTGAGGTTATTTTCCTGACACCACACTCCGAGTGCACTCACTTCCTCCCTGAAGGCCGTCTTGTCGTTGTTGGTAGTCAAGCCCACCATTGTAGTGTCTTCTGCAAACTTGATGATTGAGTTGGAGGTGTGCATGGCCACGCAGTCATGGGTGAACAGGGAGTACAGGAGGGGGCTGAGAACGCACCTTTGTGCGCCCCAGTGTTGAGGATCAGCGGGGTGGAGATGTTGTTACCTACCCTCACCACCTGGGGGCGGCCCGTCAGGAAGTCCAGGACCCATTTGCACAGGGCGGGGTCGAGACCCAGGGTCTCGAGCTTAATGACGAGTTTAGAGGGTAATATGGTGTTAAATGCTGAGCTGTATTCAATGAACAGCATTCTTACATAGGTATTCCTCTTGTCCAGATGGGTTAGGTGAGTGTGCAGTGGGATTGCGATTGTGTCGTCTGTGGACCTTTTGAGGTGGTAAGCAAATTGGAGTGGGTCTAGGATGTCAGGCAGCTTGGAGGTGATATGGTCCTTGACTATTCTCTCAAAGCATTTCATGATGATGGAAGTGAGTGCTATGGGGCGGTAGTCATTTAGCTTAGTTACCGTAGCTTTCTTGGGAACAGGTACAATGGTGGCCCTCTTGAAGCATGTGGGAACAGCAGACTGGGATAATGATTGATTGAATATGTCCGTAAACATACCAGCCAGCTGGTCTGCGCATGCTCTGAGGACGCAGCTGGGGATGCCGTCTGGGCCTGCAGCCTTGCAAGGGTTAACACGTTTAAATGTTTTACTCACGTTGGCTGCAGTGAAGGAGAGCCCGCAGGTTTCTGTTGCGGGCCGTGTCAGTGGCACTGTATTGTCCTCAAAGCGAGCAAAGAAGTTGTTTAGTTTGTCTGAGAGCAAGACATTGTGGTCCGTGACGAGGCTGGTTTTTATTTTGTAGTCCGTGATTGACTGTAGACTCTGAACATATACCTCTCATGTCTGAGCCATTGAATTGCGACTCTACTTTGTCTCTATACTGACGCTTAGCTTGTTTGATTGCCTTGCGGAGTGAATAGGTCATGTTTCCGGTCACCTTGCCCTAATTAAAAGCAGTGGTTTGCGCTTTCAGTTTTGCACGAATGCTGCCATCAATCCATGGTTTCTGGTTGGGGAATGTTTTAATAGACACTGTGGGTACAACATCACAGACGTACTTGCTAATAAACTTGCTCACCGAATCAGCGTATTCATTAATGTTGTTGTTCGACACTATGCGGAACACATCCCAGTCCACGTGATCGAAGCAATCTTGAAGCGTGGAATCCGATTGGTCGGACCAGCGTTGAACAGACCTGAGAACGGGTGCTTCCTGTTTAAGTTTCTGTCTATAGGCTGGGAGCAACAAAATTGAGTCGTGGTCAGCTTTTCCGAAAGGAGGGCGGGGGAGGGCCTTATATGCGTTGCAGAAGTTAGAATAACAATGATCCAGGGTTTTGCCAGCCCGGGTCACACAATCGATATGCTGATACAATTTAGGGAGTCTTGTTTTCAGATTTGCCTAGTTAAAATTCCCAGATACAATAAATGCAGCCTGAGGATATGTGTTTTCCAGTCAAATTAAGTTTGTTCAGGGCTGTCGATGTGTCTGCTTGGGGGGAAAATATACACCACTGTGATTATGATCGATGAGAATTCTCTTGGTATATAATGTGGTCGGCATTTGATTGTGAGGAATTCTAAGTTAGGTGAACAAAAGGACTTGAGTTCCTGTATGTTGTTATTATCACACCACGTCTCGTTAATCATAAGGCATACACCCCCGCCCTTCTTCTTACCAGAGAGATGCTTGTTTTTGTCGGCGCAATGCGTGTAGAATCCAGTTGGCTGTACCGACTCAGTCTCGAGTGAGCCATGTTTCCGTGAAACAAAGAACGTTACCTTCTCTGATGTCTCTCTGGAAGGCAACCCTTGCTCGGATTTCGTCTACCTTGTTGTCAAGAGACTGGATATTGGTGAGTAGTATGCTCGGGACCGCTGCGCGATGTGCACGTCTATGGATCCTGACCAGAAGACCACTCCGTCTGCCCCCTTCTGTGGCGTCGTTGTTTTGGGTTGCCGGCTGGGATCCGATCCATTGTCCTGCGTGGTGGGCCAAACAGAGGATCCGCTTCGAGATAGTCGTATTTCTGGTCATAATGTTGGTGAGTTGACGTTGCTCTTATATCCAATAGTTTATCTTATATCTCTATCTAGTTTATCCAGAGTCAGATGGACTTGTGGATACCATTTTTAAGTCTTTGTGTCCAGTAAAAAGGAAGTTAAAGGTTGTTTAGCGTTAGCACAATGACTGGAAGCCTATGTGTATCTGTTAGCGTGCTAGCAGATACCCATAGACTTCCAGTCATTGCACTAACATTAGTTAGTTTCCTAAAACTGGCCCCCACTGGGTGCACGTTTTGGTTTTTGCCCTAGCACTACACAGATTATTCAAATATCCATCTTATCAAGCTTTGATTATTTGAAATCAGCTGTGTAGTGCCAGGGCATAAACCAAAATGGGCCTCAGTCATGGGAAACCTGCTTTAAGCTACTTTGCGATCTGCTAGGGCCATTTAGAATTTGTTAGTTTATAACCCCCCTAAACATAGATAGGTTCCACACTGAAAATATGTAAAAACATTAGTTTGATAAAGACAAAGAGCGTATTTTCATCAGAATCATTAAGCATGTGCCTACTCACAAAACAGATGTTGTGGCTGTAATTCATCCCCATGCAGTGTTCAATGTGGAATTGTTCATCCATTTAGAAAATTACAAAGAACAGGCAGAATAAACTAAATCCAATGTCTGTATGTTGATTTTGGTTTGATTTTGGCCAAATTGAGCCCCGTTTCAAATGATCACTCTTTGAAAATATCTGTTCTGGGCACGAGATGTGCATCACTTCACACAGCTAAAATGTTTTATTCAGAAAAAAATTCTGCATAAAACAGATGTGTCTTGACTGTGATAAGGGCTCAGGAAACAAGAGCGCCTTGTCTGCTAAATTAATAAAACAAGGCTATGCCATTGCACAGCCATAGACAAGCGCCACTGCTGAGCTTATTGCCTTTTTAGAGATTGTGTTCCACAATGTAATATAACCTGTTGATATTACGGTTTCAATAAATTAATCTTAAATGGAACTTGATTTTTATTGACTGAATATGCACTGAACAAAAATATAAATGGAACATGTCAAGTGTTGGTCCCATGGTTCAAGAGCTGAAATAAAAGATTCCATAAATTGTCCATATGCACAAAAAGCTTATTTCTGTTGTACACTAATTTGTTTACATTCCTATTAGTTAGCAATTCTCCTTTGCCAAAATAATCCATCCACCTGACCGGTGTGCCATATCAAGAAGCTGATTAAACAGAATGATCATTACACAGGTGCACCTTGTGCTGGGGACAATAAAATAGCACTCTAAAATGTGCAGTTTTGTCAAACAACAGAATGACACAGATATCTCAGGTTTTGAGGGATCGTGTAATTGGCATGTAGACTGCAGGAATGTCCACAGAATTGAATGTTAATTTCTCTAGCATAAGCCGATTCAACATAATTTTACAGAATTTGTCAGTACGTCCAACTGGCTTCACAGCACCAGGCCACGTGTAACCACACCAACCCAGGACTTCCACATCCGGCTTTTTCACGGGATCATCTGAGACCAGCCACCCAGACAGCTGATAAGTTTGTGGGTTTGCACAACCAAAGGATTTCTGCACCAACTGTTTCAAGGAGTGGGACACTAATCTGAATCCTTATAATAAATCCCTCTATGACCTCCGACTAGCCATCAAACAGGCAAAGCGTCAATACAGGTCTAAGATCGAATCATACTACATTGAATGTGGCAGGGTTTGCAAACTATCACAGATTACAAAGGGAAACCCAGCAGCGGGCTGCCCATTGACGTGAGCCTACCAAATGTGCTCAATGCCTTTTATGCTCGCTTCGAGACAAGCAGCAATGAACCATGCATGAGAGCACCAGTAGTTCTGAATGATTCACTATGTGTGCAATAAGTGTTTAACATGATAAAAAGAAACGGAATAGAGCTAAGCACAGGCAAAATCCAAGAGGGAAATTTGGTTCAGTCTGCTTTCCACCAGACACTGGGAGACAAATGTACCTTTTCAGCAGGACAATAACTTAAAACACAAGGTCAAATATACACTGGAGTTGTTTACCAAGATAACGTTGAATGTTCCTGGGTGGCCTAGTTACAGTTTTGACTTAGATTGGCTTGAATATCTATGGCAAGACATGAAAATGGCCATCTAGCAATGATCAACAACCAACTTGAACCAGCTTGAAGAATTCTTAAGAACAATGTGCAAATATTGTACAATCCAGGTGTGCAAAGCCCGTAGAGACTAATCCCTGCCAAATGTGATTCTAACATGTATTGATTGACTCAGGGGTGTGAATACTTATATACGTAAATGAGATATCTGTATTTAATTTTCAATACATTTGCAAAAAAATCTAAAATCATGTTTTCACTTTGTCATTATGGAGTATCGAGGGTATATGAGTGAGGGAAAAAACCATTTAATCCATTTTGAATTCAGGCTGTAACACAACAAAATGTGGAATAAGTCAAGGGGTTTGAATATTTTCTGAAGGCACTATACATATCTACCTCAATTACCTCATACCCCCGCACATTGACTCGGTACTGGTACCACGTGTATTTAGCTATGTTATCATTACTCATGGTTTCTTTTTTGTGTTATTATTTTTCTATATTTTTCTCAGAATTGTTGGGAGATGCCCGTAAGTAAGCATTTCACTGTTAGCCTACAGTTTCCTGTTGTTTATGAAGCATGTGAAAAACAAAAATTAGATGTCATACATTGTAGGCGTACGTAACATAATGGAGGCTCATCCGGGTTAAAACATTTTTTTTTAAGGTTGAAAGATGAGGAGAGGGAGGCTTCAGGAAGAGATGGGTACACCTTCCGATGCCAAGTCGGAGGACATGGCGGAGGAAGGGGTTGCTCGTACCCCCTCTACATTGCCACGACTCGATCCTTTATCTTCGGGTCGTTCAGACAGGACTGCTAGGCTGAAGGTGAGGCTGGCCCGTTTAGAAATGGAGCAAAAAGATAAAGAAAGACAAATGAAATTTGTTCTAGAAATGAGGAGAATGAGGAGAATGGAAATTGACAAGGTGAGGATCCAACAACTGGAGGTAGACACTCCAGTGCGACTCCACAACCTGCTTATCATCAAGCCCACTTCGATGTAAGTAAAAAATATTGCTTTAGTTCCTCCATTCCAAGAGTTGGAAGTTGATTCCTATTTCTCTGCGTTTGAGCATGTGGCCCCACTCGAGGTTTGGCCGCTCTTGTTGCAATGTAAATTGTCTGGGAAAGCCCAAAAGTAGTAGCTGCTCTCTCCCTGGAAGACAGTTTACACTACGATACAGTTAAAACTACTGTGTTGCTGGCTTATTCAGGCACTTATGGAGTCTCTGTTTAATCGATGGTGTTCAGCCAGCAAAGCTAAAACCTTTGCTGATATTCGGGAGTAGATGCTGTTGGAGGATTTTAAAAGCAACCTCCCTGATAGAATTGTAGCTTATTTAATAAATCCTCTTATGGATCATGCACATTTTTGCAGCTTTTTGTTAATAATCGCGCAACATTTCAAAGTCCTGCTATTCATGCCAGGAATATAGTATATGCAAATGATAAGTATGCGTGTATAGAAAACACTCTGCAGTCTCTAAAACTGGTTAAATCGTGTCTGTGGCTATAACACAACGTGTTTAGCAGTAAAAATCCCTCGAAAAACTGTTCTCCAAAAACACAAAAAATATATTAATCCGCCAGTCAATGTATTGTTCAAGGCGACTGCAAATACATGAAGCCGTAATGTAAACGCCTACAGCTTCCACACGATGTCGCCAGTGCTGGCATTTTGAGCAGACTTAATCCTTGGTTGTTTTACGTTTTACCCTTTCCTGTTTCAGTCTCTCAACAGGATGTTATTAAAATGGAAAAGATGGCCGTTGATTTCCAGACTAGCTGCTATCGAATACAGATCGCCCCGTGATGAATTGTATAGCTAATTAACGTTTATTAATACCTAAAGTTGGTTTAGAAAAGTACTTTGAAGTGTTTTGTAAAAGTATATAGGCACCTTTTGTCATTTTAAAAAGTGATGTTGCGTCTTGTAAAAGGGAATATTCCTGGATCAGACCAGTCTTCAGAAAATGACATTTTGGCTATACAATGACGGATTTAATCTGGAAAAAGACCCAATTGTGATGTTTATGGGATATATAGGAGTGCCAAGAAAGAAGCTCATCAAAGGTAATGAATGTTTTATATTTTATTTCTGCGTTTTGGGTAGCGCCGGCTACCGCAAAATCTGTCGTTTTAGATTAAGTTCCAGTACTTTGGGGGTGCATGCTATCGCCGAAAAGCATTTTACAAATCTGACTCGGTAGCTATATTCACAACGAGTGTAGCTTTAATTCACTACATTGAATGTGTGTTTTAATGAAAGTTTGAGTTTTATCAAAAACTATAAGTGGCGCTCTTGAAATTTCCGCTGATTTGATCCCGACAGCGGAACCCACTCCCTAAAAAGTTTTAAATGAACAGAAAGTGGCAACATTGGCACAGGTAGCAGTGTTGGCAGATGAGTACGCTTTAACACACAAGACTGTCTTTGGTGCGCCTTGTTTTGAAGGCCGAATGATTGCGTCATCAATGCGTCATTCAGGTCGCTTTTCCTCTGACAACCCTAAGCCTTTTCATGAAATCCGTGAATGTTTTTATTGTCACCAAAAGGGTCACGTGATTGCGGACTGCCTGGTTTTGAAAAATAAACCAAAACAGTCCCTGTCACCATCCCCAAAAATGAAAGTGTGGGTTTAGTCAAGTATTGGCTCATCCGTTGGACCGAGTTATTGATTCAACATTTGGGGAACCGGATCCGGTCTATGCTCCATTTATCTCTACCTGTTTTATTTCCTTAGCTGGAGAACAAGCTGATCAAAAGCCTATACAAATCTTATCAGACACCGGGGCGGCGCAGTCAGTAATTGTTACTGATGCTTTACCCTGGTCTCCTGAAACGTATTGTGGCTCGCATGTCATATTAAAGGGAATAGAGACAAAAACAGTACCTGTACCATTACACTGGGTCCACTTAGTGTCAGACTTGGTATCAGGACGTTTCTGTGTTGGTGTAGTGTCTACACTGCCAGTAAAAGGAGTCACATTGCTACTAGGGAATGATATCGCTGGTGGTAACGTCACTCCTGTGTTAGAGGTAGTAGACAACCCAGAAATCAGAACTACAGATGATAAATTGGTTCAAGCATTTCCCCATGTTTTTCCTGCTTGTGTGTTAACGAGGGCACAATCTCGCAAGCTAGAAGATGTGGTGGATTTGTCTAGTTCCATTTTGAGAATGTTGGGGTAGAAGACAATGCACAGAGTATTCCTTCTGAAATTTTACTCCCGTAAAAACTAAGGCAGGGGAAAGCGAAATCGTGCCCCAATTACATGACATGTTTTTGTCTGTCACCCCCGAGAAGGTGATTGAATGTCAAAAAGGAGACACAAGACTTCGCAAGTGTTTTGCTTCGGTAATTTCCACTGAGGACGCTAAAACTAAGGAGACTGCCTACTTTATGGAAGCAGGAGTTTTGATGCGTAAATGGGCAGCTCATGACACCATTAGTGACTGGAGTGAAGTGTGTCAAGTGGTCGTTCCTACACCATTCCGACAGCAGGTGCTGTCACTCGCCCATGACCAGGCATGGTCCGGACACTTGGGGGATCGCGAAGACTTATAACCGAGTCCTTCAACAACAAAAAATTCTGGACAGGTTTGAAGTCTGACGTGGTCCAATTTTGTAAAACATGTCATGTATGTCAACTCACTGGGAAAGCGAATCAAACAGTTCCTCGTGCGCTGCTCTGCCCGATTCCTATGGTGGGGGAACAGTTTGAAAGAGTGATAATCGATTGTGTAGGTCCGTTGCCGAAAACCAGGTCAGGTAACTAGTTCCTACTAACAATAATGTGCAGTTCTACTCGATACGCAGAGGCTATTCCTCTCCGTACTATAACAGCTAAGACTGTGGTGAAGGCACTAGTGAAGTTGTTCTCTACGTTTGGACTCCCTTAATTTTTCCAAACTGATCAGGGATCCAACTTTATGTCAAAACTGTTCTCAAATGTGTTAAAGGCATTGTGTATTTCCCATTAGTTCTCCAATCCGGATCATCCAGAGAGTCAAGGGGCTCTCTAACGCTGGCATCGGACGCTGAAGGCAATGCTACGCAACTATTGCATGGATAGCAGTACAGATTGGGACGAGGGGGTGCCCTTTGTCCTATTTGATATTAGGGAAACAATAGTTTAGAGTCCTTAGGGTTCAGCACTGCTGACCTTGTGTTTGGATACACTCCAAGGGGTCTGCTGAAAGTTTTGAAAGAGCATATCTTATCTCCTACACCCAGTAGCGCCCCTAAAAATGTGTTAGATTATGTCAGTAAGATGCGGGAGAGACTGCACACTGCATGTGCGTTAGCCCAAAAGTCTCTCTCCTTGTCTCAAAAACGCATGAAGTTGCATTATGACAAAAAGGCTGTTGGCCGTTCTTTTGCACCAGGGGATCAAGTTTTAGTTTTGTTGCCAATCCCTGTCTCATCTCTGTCGGCACGTTTTTCTGGACCATATCTTGTGGAAAATAAACTCAGTGACACCAATTATGTGATAAAGACCCCAGATCGGAGGCGTTCTTCCCGTGTGTGTTTATTTATTTTTATTTCACCTTTATTTAACCAGGTAGGCTAGCTGAACAAGTTCTCATTTGCAACTGCAACCTGGCCAAGATAAAGCATAGCAGTGTGAACAGACAACACAGAGTTACACATGGAGTAAACAATTAACAAGTCAATAAAACAGTAGAAAAAAAGAGAGTCTATATACAATGTGCAAAAGGTAAGGGGAGGTAGGCGAATAATTACAATTTTGCAGATTAACACTGGAGTGATAAATGATCAGATGGTCATGTACAGGTAGAGATATTGGTGATATTGCAAAAGAGCAGAAAAGTAAATAAATAAAAACAGTATGGGGATGAGGTAGGTAAAATTGGGTGGGCTATTTACCGATAGACTATGTACAGCTGCAGCGATCGGTTAGCTGCTCAGATAGCAGATGTTTGAAATTGGTGAGGGAGATAAAAGTCTCCAACTTCAGCGATTTTTGCAATTCGTTCCAGTCACAGGCAGCAGAGAACTGGAACGAAAGGCGGCCAAATGAGGTGTTGGCTTTAGGGATGATCAGTGAGATACACCTGCTGGAGCGTGTGTTATGGGTGGGTGTTGCCATCGTGACCAGTGAACTGAGATAAGGTGGAGCTTTACCTAGCATGGACTTGTAGATGACCTGGAGCCAGTGGGTCTGGCGACGAATATGTAGCGAGGGCCAGCCGACTAGAGCATACAGGTCGCAGTGGTGGGTGGTATAAGGTGCTTTAGTAACAAAACGGATGGCACTGTGATAAACTGCATCCAGTTTGATGAGTAGAGTGTTGGAAGCTATTTCGTAGATGACATCGCCGAAGTCGGGTAAGTTTGGCGGCGTGAGTGAAGGAGGCTTTGTTGCGGAATAGAAAGCCGACTCTGGATTTGATTTTAGATTGGAGATGTTTGATATGAGTCTGGAAGGATAGTTTACAGTCTAGCCAGACACCTAGGTACTTATAGATGTCCACATATTCTAGGTCGGAACCATTTGAAGAGGGAGTGGTTACATAATTGATGTGTAACCCTCTTCAATTTTGGGCTAATTGATAAGCTGTTTAAAAGAGGACCTTGTATACCTCTTTTTTTGTCCTCCCTGACAAAGGCCATGCAGCCGAAACGAGTAGTTAAAAAAAAAACTTTGTTTCTATTGAACATGCCATACTAATAAAGGCATTTTAACCAATTATATGAAGAGTGCTTAGGTCCTCCTTTCTTTTTGATGACCAATTTACCCCTTTTACCAAAGAGCACCTTCTATCGACCAAAATGTACTATTGTGTACCTTAGTAGCGCTTCCCTTCCTCCTCTTTCTACTAGCATCATTAACACTATTTTCAAAAGGTTGGATTTTGTGACCGAATACTGCCGAGAATAAGCACCAAGCTCTGTTGAAGGAGCGATGCAGCCTTCTGGCTGAAACGTTTGAGGATTTTAAATGTCGTGGTCGTCCTTTTCCAAGTTGTTTCTGCGAGTCACTGAAGCTAAATTAGCATGACACGAGCTGAATTAAATGTAAAAGGCTTTGAAAATAAAAAGCTTGCGGTGCTCTATTTCACAGAGATACGCTTGTTTTTGTGAAGTTTCAAAAAGAACATGAACTTTGCATTAATATGGACAGCATATACTAAAATATGAAAATACTACTATATTGTTTTATGTCCTCCGGATTTGAGAAGAGAGATGACGAGTTCAATGGTAAACCTGTCAGGTAGCCTTAATTCTCACACAGCATCCAGCTGACGCAATGCTATTTTCCCGATTTTTTTTCTACCACTTTTCTAAGCCTCCATCGATTTAGTCGCTCTAATTTTGACCATCCTACAAGGGTAAAAACCACAAAACATTTTGAATGGATTATGATAGAGACATGATGTTTGGACCTTTGGTTTTCTTAGATGATTATCTACCCAAGTATCATTATTGGTCAAAAGATGATGACAATGATAGGTCCAGCAAAAATGTACTTTGAGACCCTTTCCAGTCAACCTGTGCTTACTTCAGAACCTTTCAGACCCATGTTGAGGCCCTCCCCATGCGAGGACTGGCTCTTCCTGTAGGACACCGATCAGTGTTCTAAAGGGCAGAGCAGCAGTTGGAGCCCCAAGGTCGTGATAGGAGGGAGGCGAAGGTCATCATAAAGCCTGCTGTTTCATCCCCTATCATCTCAGCAGGGGTCTGCTACAGATGGCATCTTGATTCTCTCTTGCCCCCACCCCCCCAAAGCTTTTTGTAAAAAATAATATATATAAAAAAAAATGTAAAATCAGCAGGAATTAAGCAAAAAATGTGTTATTCACAAAATCTGTTCCCAATTATTCCCACAAATAAAAAAAGAGGTGTGATTGTGTCTCAATGTATGAAATGATTGTTAATATCAAATACACCTCAATTTGCAGTGTACAAATTTAATACAATTATGTTCCGGCCAACCAACCATTCGCTCTGACAAAAATCGGCCCTCGGCTGAATTTAATTGCCTACCCCTGATCTACAGTTACTGACAGGTCTACCTCACACCTCAGCATCAGGAGACCTATCGAGCTTGTGTAGCTACAGGCACACATTTTCACGAAAACATGGATTCAAATGTAGATTAAAAAAAGCTGTTATTGGCGCCATACGGTAGGTGACAAATCCTGGTGTTAAAGACGTCAAACTAATGCAGCCCAATGGAAAGAGCGATTTTGCAGATATGCTTGATAAAAAATTATCTCCATTTGGCATATCAGTTTAACCTCTTGCTCCTACCTGACACGCAGGCGTCCCATCTAGACATCTGGAAATGCAAATGCACTACACTAAATGCTAATAGTACTAGTTAAAACTCAAACGTTCATTAAAATACACATGCTGGGTATTGAATTAAAGCTACACTCGTTGTGAATCCAGGCAACAAGTCAGATTTTTTAAATGCTTTTCGGCGAAAGCATGAGAAGCTATTATCTGATAGCATGTAACACCCCAAAAGACCCGCAGGGGACGTAAACAAAATAATTAGCATAGTCGTCGCTACACAAACCGCACAAATAAAATATAAAACATTCATTACCTTTGACCATCTTCTTTGTTGGCACTCCTAGATGTCCCATAATCACTATTGGGTCTTTTTTTCGATTAAATCGGTCCATATATAGCCTAGATATCGATCTATGAAGACTGTGTGATAAACGGAAAAAAATTGTGTCTTATAATGTAACGTCATTTTTTTAAATTAAAAAAGTTGACGATAAACTTTCACAAAACACTTCGAAATACTTTTGTAATGCAACTTTAGGTATTAGTAAACGTTAATAAGCGATCAAATTGATCACGAGGCGAAGTATATTCTTTAGCTGTCCGTCTGGAAATAATGTCCGGGTAAATCTCAACCAAAATATCCGGTCGGAGACCGGAAGAACTGCGCTGCCTTGCGTCTGTTTGACCAAGAAACAAATAGTAGGCAAATGACAAGACTCTAGACAACGTGTGGAAGCTGTAGGTATTCCAACCTCAGCCCCATTAAATGTGGTTCACCTTTATCAATGGGTTCAAGTCGCACATGGATATATTTTTCAATTTTCAGTGATCAGATTTTCCTGCACTTTTCGATGAAACGCACGTTCTGTTATAGTCACAGCCGTGATTTAACCAGTTTTATAAACGTCTGAGTGTTTTCTATCCACACATACTAATCATATGCATACACTATATTCCTGGCATGAGCAGCAGGGCGCTGAAATGTTGCGCGATTTTTAACAGAATGTTCGAAAAAGTAGGGGGTAGGAGTAACAGGCTAAAGAGGGATAGCCGAACTCTTGACTCTGCAGTCTTGAGATCCCACCATTTATATATATATTTTTTTTTATTTCACCTTTATTTAACCAGGTAGGCAAGTTGAGAACAAGTTCTCATTTACAATTGCGACCTATAAAACAAGTCAGTTAAACATCTATGATCCATGCATCTATGACACTCACACACCTAGCAATATCCACCTTGTTGGGGAGGTACTCCCCAAAACCAGCCTTCAACATCTGAGTATTTTGTGCAGAGCACTTCAAAAACAGAACAAGTGGTGGTACATGAGTAAGTATAATATTTATTGCATTTCACAGAATTTCTAAATGTATTGAAGACTAAAAGTCCCGCTGTGTTCAAAGCATCAAAGGAATCACCCTGAAAACACAGAGAAACCTTATAACTTCACCAGACACATTTTAAAGCTTCTCATAGCCTAATATCCACCTTTACTCTTCTGTAAAATCAGATTAATGTTTGCACAGTTGGAAATGAATAGCAAGCTTGGCTTGAAGCTCAATCTCTCAGTACAATCAGTAGTGAGACTAAATGATTTGGCCTCTAGAGTGCCTGTGTGTGCTTATTTCTATTTCTCTGTCCCTCTTCATTACAGGTCCTATTTGGAGTAGAAAAACAAGTAATTACTGTGTTGAATATGGGAGCTGAAATCTTCCCTTCTATGCTAGTTTGCCTCGGTGTCTTTGGCTTTCATTTCCTGTGGCCTTCTACCACACAGTGTGGCTGCGGCCTAAATGGCAGTTCATTCCCTACTTTTGACCAGAGCTTTATGGGCTCTGGTCAAAATCAGTGCACTATATGGGGAATAGGGTGCCATTTGAGATTCAACCTTTGTCTGGCCCTCTCCATGCTGCTGCTGCCCAGTCATTCCAGTTTATTTACATTCTATTGCCCCCATTTGAATGCCCGGGCCCCAAGAGTCCCTTAGAAGTAGGTGCTTTGGAAACAGACACACACAGCCTCCTTTTCTCCACCGCATCCCGTGGGGTTGCCGTGGCAATGGTCACTTATGGTTATTGATAGGGATAGAAGTGTATATGTTCAAACAAGAGATGTGGCTTTAGGGGATTGTTAATACACAAATGCAATGACTGTCGGTTTGCATTGTCTTCTAATAGCCGGGAACAAAGATAGAAAGAGTGGGGGGAGGGCAGATCTGTGCTCTCTGCAAACAAAAAGCAAAGAGTAGATAATCTCTCAAATCAAATCAAATCAAATTTTTATTTGTCACATACACATGGTTAGCAGATGTTAATGCGAGTGTAGCGAAATGCTTGTGCTTCTAGTTCCGACAATGCAGTGATAACCAACAAGTAATCTAACTAACAATTCCAAAACTACAGTCTTATACACAGTGTAAGGGGATAAGGAATATGTACATAAGGATATATGAATGAGTGATGGTACAGAGCAGCATACAGTAGATGGTATCGAGTACAGTATATACATATGAGATGAGTGTGTAGACAAAGTAAACAAAGTGGCATAGTTAAAGTGGCTAGTGATACATGTGTTACATAAGGATGCAGTCGATGTTGTAGAGTACAGTATATACATATGTATATGAGATGAATAATGTAGGGTAAGTAACATTATATAAGGTAGCATTGTTTAAAGTGGCTAGTGATATATTTACATCATTTCCCATCAATTCCCATTATTAAAATGGCTGGAGTTGGGTCAGTGTCAATGACAGTGTGTTGGCAGCAGCCACTCAATGTTAGTGGTGGCTATTTAACAGTCTGATGGCCTTGAGATAGAAGCTGTTTTTCAGTCTCTCGGTCCCAGCTTTGATGCACCTGTACTGACCTCGCCTTCTGGATGATAGCGGGGTGAACAGGCAGTGGTTCGGGTGGTTGATGTCCTTGATGATCTTTATGGCCTTCCTGTAACAACGGGTGGTGTAGGTGTCCTGGAGGGCAGGTAGTTTGCCCCCGGTGATGCGTTGTGCAGTCCTCACTACCCTCTGGAGAGCCTTACGGTTGAGGGCGGAGCAGTTGCCGTACCAGGCGGTGATACAGCCCGCCAGGATGCTCTCGATTGTGCATCTGTAGAAGTTTGTGAGTGCTTTTGGTGACAAGCCGAATTTCTTCAGCCTCCTGAGGTTGAATAGGCGCTGCTGCGCCTTCTTCACGACGCTGTCAGTGTGAGTGGACCAATTCAGTTTGTCTGTGATGTGTATGCCGAGGAACTTAAAACTAGCTACCCTCTCCACTACTGTTCCATCGATGTGGATAGGGGGTGTTCCCTCTGCTGTTTCCTGAAGTCCACAATCATCTCCTTAGTTTTGTTGACGTTGAGTGTGAGGTTATTTTCCTGACACCACACTCCAAGGGCCCTCACCTCCTCCCTGTAGGCCGTCTCGTCGTTGTTGGTAATCAAGCCTACCACTGTTGTGTCGTCCGCAAACTTGATGATTGAGTTGGAGGCGTGCGTGGCCACGCAGTCGTGGGTGAACAGGGAGTACAGGAGAGGGCTCAGAACGCACCCTTGTGGGGCCCCCGTGTTGAGGATCAGCGGGGAGGAGATGTTGTTGCCTACCCTCACCACCTGGGGGCGGCCCGTCAGGAAGTCCAGTACCCAGTTGCACAGGGCGGGGTCGAGACCCAGGGTCTCGAGCTTGATGACGAGCTTGGAGGGTACTATGGTGTTGAATGCCGAGCTGTAGTCGATGAACAGCATTCTCACATAGGTATTCCTCTTGTCCAGGTGGGTTAGGGCAGTGTGCAGTGTGGTTGAGATTGCATCGTCTGTGGACCTATTTGGGCGGTAAGCAAATTGGAGTGGGTCTAGGGTGTCAGGTAGGGTGGAGGTGATATGGTCCTTGACTAGTCTCTCAAAGCACTTCATGATGACGGAAGTGAGTGCTACGGGCGGTAGTCGTTTAGCTCAGTTACCTTAGCTTTCTTGGGAACAGGAACAATGGTGGCCCTCTTGAAGCATGTGGGAACAGCAGACTGGTATAGGGATTGATTGAATATGTCCGTAAACACACCGGCCAGCTGGTCTGCGCATGCTCGGAGGGCGCGGCTGGGGATGCCGTCTGGGCCTGCAGCCTTGCGAGGGTTAACACGTTTAAATGTCTTAATCACCTCGGCTGCAGTGAAGGAGAGACTGCATGTTTCCGTTGCAGGCCGTGTCAGTGGCACTGTATTGTCCTCAAAGCGGGCAAAAAGTTATTTAGTCTGCCTGGGAGCAAGACATCCTGGTCCGTGACTGGGCTGGATTTCATCTTGTAGTCCGTGATTGACTGTAGACCCTGCCACATGCCTCTTGTGTCTGAGCCATTGAATTGAGATTCCACTTTGTCTCTGTACTGACGCTTAGCTTGTTTGATAGCCTTACGGAGGGAATAGCTGCACTGTTTGTATTCAGTCATGTTGCCAGACACCTTGCCCTGATTAAAAGCAGTGGTTCGCGCTTTCAGTTTCACGCGAATGCTGCCATCAATCCACGGTTTCTGGTTAGGGAATGTTTTTATCGTTGCTATGGGAACGACATCTTCGACGCACGTTCTAATGAACTCGCACACCGAATCAGCGTATTCGTCAATATTCCCATCTGACGCAATACGAAACATGTCCCAGTCCACGTGATGGAAGCAGTCTTGGAGTGTAGAGTCAGCTTGGTCTGACCAGCGTTGGACAGACCTCAGCGTGGGAGCCTCTTGTTTTAATTTCTGCCTGTAGGCAGGGATCAGCAAAATGGAGTCGTGGTCAGCTTTTCCGAAAGGGGGCGGGGCAGGGCCTTATATGCGTCGCGGAAGTTAGAGTAACAGTGATCCAAGGTTTTACCACCCCTGGTTGCGCAATCGATATGCTGATAAAATTTAGGAGTCTTGTTTTCAGATTGGCTTTGTTAAAATCCCCAGCTACAATGAATGCAGCCTCCGGATAAATGTTTTCCAGTTTGCAAAGAGTTAAATAAAGTTCGTTCAGAGCCATCGATGTGTCTGCTTGGGGGGGATATATACGGCTGTGATTATAATCGAAGAGAATTCTCTTGGAAGATAATGCGGTCTACATTTGATTGTGAGGAATTCTAAATCAGGTGAACAGAAGGATTTGAGTTCCTGTATGTTTCCTTCATCACACCATGTCCCGTTAGTCATGAGGCATACGCCCCCTCCACTCTTCTTACCAGAGAGATGTTTGTTTCTGTCGGCGCGATGCGTGGAGAAACCCGTTGGCTGTACCGCCCTGGATAGCGTTTTCCCAGTAAGCCATGTCTCCGTAAAGCAGAGAACGTTGCAGTCTCTGATATCCCTCTGGAATGCCACCCTTGCTCGGATTTCATCAACCTTGTTGTCGAGAGACTGGACATTGGCAAGAAGAATACTGGGAAGTGGTGCGCGATGTGCCCTTTTTCGGAGTCTGACCAGAACACCGCCGCGTTTCCCTCTTTTTCGGAGTCGTTTCCTTGGGTCGCTGCATGCGATCCATTCCGTTGTCCTGTTTGTAAGGCAGAACACAGGATCCGCGTCGCGGAAAACATATTCTTGGTCGTACTGATGGTGAGTTGACGCTGATCTTATATTCAGTAGTTCTTCTCGACTGTATGTAATGAAACCTAAGATGACCTGGGGTACTAATGTAAGAAATAACACGTAAAAAAACAAAAAACTGCATAGTTTCCTAGGAACGCGAAGCGAGGCGGCCATCTCAGTCGGCGCCGGAATCAAGATGATCTCTGTGATTTAACTATTAAACTCAGCAAAAAAAGAAACATGCCTTTTTCAGGACCGTCTTTCAAAGATAATTCATAAAAATTTAAATAACTTCACATATCTTCTATGGGCACAAACCCACCGTCGCTGGACCAGACAGGACTGGCAAAAAGTGCTCTTCACTGATGAGTCGCGGTTTTGTCTCACCAGGGGTGATGGTCGGATTCACGTTTGTCGTCGAAGGAATGAGCGTTACACCGAAGCCTGTACTCTGGAGCAGGATCGATTTGGAGGTGGAGGGTCGGTCATGGTCTTGGGCGGTGTGTCACAGCATCATCGGATTGAGCTTGTTGTCGTTGCAGGCAATCTCAACGCTGTGCGTTACAGGGAAGACATCCTCCTCCCTCATGTGGTACCAATCCTGCAGGCTCATTTTGACATGACCCTCCAGCATGACAATGCCGCCAGCCGTACTGCTCGTTCTGTGCGTGATTTCCTGCAAGACAGGAATGTCAGTGTTCTGCCATTGCCAGTGAAGAGCCCGGATCTCGTCTGGGACCTGTTGGATTGGAGGTTGAGGGCTAGGGCCATTCCCCCCAGAAATGTCCGGAACATGCAGGTGCCTTGGTGGAAGAGTGGGGTAACATCTCACAGCAAGAACTGGCAAATCTTGTGCAGTAAATGAGGAGGAGATGCACTGCAGTACTTAATGCAGCTGGTTGCCACACCAGATACTGACTTTTGATTTAGTCACATGTATGTGGAATTTGTTCAGCTTATGTCTCTGTTGAATCTTATGTTCACACAAATATTTACACATGTTAAGTTTGCTGAAAATAAATGCAGTTGACAGTGAGGACGTCTTTTTTTGCTGAGTTTATATCACAACTGGCTAATTCTAATCTTCTCCATCAATCTCCAAACCAATAACTATGTGAAAGACATGACCTCGATGTAAAAAATAATACAAAGCCAAGTGCAACAATGAGAGTATGAGACAATGAAAGGAAACAAAACATTTCAGCCAGCCTTTTGATTGGGGTAGTCGTGGCATTGGCCAAATTGTTAATTGGTTTGACTAATTGCAGAATTGAAATGTTGGAAGGAAATGTTTTGTGTTCTTATCACCTGGAGAGAGGTCAGGACAGAGAGCGAGAGTGAGAGAAACATTCATTAGCTGGTCAACACAGGTTGGTTGGCGGTTCAGGTTAGCTGCCCAGCACCCTTAAACCAACCTCTTGGCAGACAGACCCAACGTCTGAATGCAAAACTATGAAGCTAATGATTTGAATGACAATGAACAAAAAACAAAACCACCTGGCTGGCATACAAATAACACTTCCCATTTTCATATCAGCTCACACAGCAACACTCAGTGATGGGTATAAGTCCCTGAAGCACAGTGGAAATGGAGAGGAGAGCCTGTCTGGGGGAGGAGAAAGTAGGAACCGAGGCAATCTGAATTTAGGTTAAGCCAGAGATAGGTAGGGAAAGGAAAAGGGGAGACCCTTTTCTGCCCAAAATCTGTCAACGTTAAGCAGATTCCACCTGGCTACCCCTACCCAGAGCAACAGCCCTCCACCACCCACAGCAACTCGCCCAAGCCTCCCCCACTTCTCCTTCTTCCAAATCCAAATAGCTGATGTTCTGAAAGAGCTGCACAATCTGGACCCCTACAAATCAGCTGGGCTAGACAATATGGACCCTCTCTTTCTTTCTAAAATGATCTGTCGAAATTGTTGCAACCCCTATTACTAGCCTGTTCAACCTCTCTTTCGTATCGTGTGAGATTCCCATAGATTCAAATCAAATCAAATCAAATCAAATTTTATTTGTCACATACACATGGTTAGCAGATGTTAATGCGAGTGTAGCGAAATGCTTGTGCTTCTAGTTCCGACAATGCAGTGATAACCAACAAGTAATCTAACTAACAATTCCAAAAAAAACTACTGTATTATACACAGTGTAAGGGGATAAGGAACATGTACATAAGGATATATGAATGAGTGATGGTACAGAGCAGCATACAGTAGATGGTATCGAGTACAGTATATACATATGAGATGAGTGTGTAGACAAAGTAAACAAAGTGGCATACACCCAAACAAGGGCAGTGGCATAGTTAAAGTGGCTAGTGATACATGTGTTACATAAGGATGCAGTCGATGTTGTAGAGTACAGTATATACATATGCATATGAGATGAATAATGTAGGGTAAGTAACATTATATAAGGTAGCATTGTTTAAAGTGGCTAGTGATATATATATATATATATTTACATCATTTCCATCAATTCCCATTATTAAAATGGCTGGAGTTGGGTCAGTGTCAATGACAGTGTGTTGGCAGCAGCCACTCAATGTTAGTGGTGGCTATTTAACAGTCTGATGGCCTTGAGATAGAAGCTGTTTTTCAGTCTCTCGGTCCCAGCTTTGATGCACCTGTACTGACCTCGCCTTCTGGATGATAGCGGGGTGAACAGGCAGTGGTTCGGGTGGTTGATGTCCTTGATGATCTTTATGGCCTTCCTGTAACAACGGGTGGTGTAGGTGTCCTGGAGGGCAGGTAGTTTGCCCCCGGTGATGCGTTGTGCAGTCCTCACTACCCTCTGGAGAGCCTTACGGTTGAGGGCAGAGCAGTTGCCGTACCAGGCGGTGATACAGCCCGCCAGGATGCTCTCGATTGTGCATCTGTAGAAGTTTGTGAGTGCTTTTGGTGACAAGCCGAATTTCTTCAGCCTCCTGAGGTTGAATAGGCGCTGCTGCGCCTTCTTCACGACGCTGTCAGTGTGAGTGGACCAATTCAGTTTGTCTGTGATGTGTATGCCGAGGAACTTAAAACTAGCTACCCTCTCCACTACTGTTCCATCGATGTGGATAGGGGGTGTTCCCTCTGCTGTTTCCTGAAGTCCACAATCATCTCCTTAGTTTTGTTGACGTTGAGTGTGAGGTTATTTTCCTGACACCACACTCCAAGGGCCCTCACCTCCTCCCTGTAGGCCGTCTCGTCGTTGTTGGTAATCAAGCCTACCACTGTTGTGTCGTCCGCAAACTTGATGATTGAGTTGGAGGCGTGCGTGGCCACGCAGTCGTGGGTGAACAGGGAGTACAGGAGAGGGCTCAGAACGCACCCTTGTGGGGCCCCCGTGTTGAGGATCAGCGGGGAGGAGATGTTGTTGCCTACCCTCACCACCTGGGGGCGGCCCGTCAGGAAGTCCAGTACCCAGTTGCACAGGGCGGGGTCGAGACCCAGGGTCTCGAGCTTGATGACGAGCTTGGAGGGTACTATGGTGTTGAATGCCGAGCTGTAGTCGATGAACAGCATTCTCACATAGGTATTCCTCTTGTCCAGGTGGGTTAGGGCAGTGTGCAGTGTGGTTGAGATTGCATCGTCTGTGGACCTATTTGTGCGGTAAGCAAATTGGAGTGGGTCTAGGGTGTCAGGTAGGGTGGAGGTGATATGGTCCTTGACTAGTCTCTCAAAGCACTTCATGATGACGGAAGTGAGTGCTACGGGGCGGTAGTCGTTTAGCTCAGTTACCTTAGCTTTCTTGGGAACAGGAACAATGGTGGCCCTCTTGAAGCATGTGGGAACAGCAGACTGGTATAGGGATTGATTGAATATGTCCGTAAACACACCGGCCAGCTGGTCTGCGCATGCTCGGAGGGCGCGGCTGGGGATGCCGTCTGGGCCTGCAGCCTTGCGAGGGTTAACACGTTTAAATGTCTTACTCACCTCGGCTGCAGTGAAGGAGAGACTGCATGTTTCCGTTGCAGGCCGTGTCAGTGGCACTGTATTGTCCTCAAAGCGGGCAAAAAAGTTATTTAGTCTGCCTGGGAGCAAGACATCCTGGTCCGTGACTGGGCTGGATTTCATCTTGTAGTCCGTGATTGACTGTAGACCCTGCCACATGCCTCTTGTGTCTGAGCCATTGAATTGAGATTCCACTTTGTCTCTGTACTGACGCTTAGCTTGTTTGATAGCCTTACGGAGGGAATAGCTGCACTGTTTGTATTCAGTCATGTTGCCAGACACCTTGCCCTGATTAAAAGCAGTGGTTCGCGCTTTCAGTTTCACGCGAATGCTGCCATCAATCCACGGTTTCTGGTTAGGGAATGTTTTTATCGTTGCTATGGGAACGACATCTTCGACGCACGTTCTAATGAACTCGCACACCGAATCAGCGTATTCGTCAATATTCCCATCTGACGCAATACGAAACATGTCCCAGTCCACGTGATGGAAGCAGTCTTGGAGTGTAGAGTCAGCTTGTTCTGACCAGCGTTGGACAGACCTCAGCGTGGGAGCCTCTTGTTTTAATTTCTGTCTGTAGGCAGGGATCAGCAAAATGGAGTCGTGGTCAGCTTTTCCGAAAGGGGGGCGGGGCAGGGCCTTATATGCGTCGCGGAAGTTAGAGTAACAATGATCCAAGGTTTTACCACCCCTGGTTGCGCAATCGATATGCTGATAAAATTTAGGGAGTCTTGTTTTCAGATTGGCTTTGTTAAAATCCCCAGCTACAATGAATGCAGCCTCCGGATAAATGTTTTCCAGTTTGCAAAGAGTTAAATAAAGTTCGTTCAGAGCCATCGATGTGTCTGCTTGGGGGGGGATATATACGGCTGTGATTATAATCGAAGAGAATTCTCTTGGAAGATAATGCGGTCTACATTTGATTGTGAGGAATTCTAAATCAGGTGAACAGAAGGATTTGAGTTCCTGTATGTTTTCTTCATCACACCATGTCCCGTTAGTCATGAGGCATACGCCCCCTCCACTCTTCTTACCAGAGAGATGTTTGTTTCTGTCGGCGCGATGCGTGGAGAAACCCGTTGGCTGCACCGCCCTGGATAGCGTTTTCCCAGTAAGCCATGTCTCCGTAAAGCAGAGAACGTTGCAGTCTCTGATGTCCCTCTGGAATGCCACCCTTGCTCGGATTTCATCAACCTTGTTGTCGAGAGACTGGACATTGGCAAGAAGAATTCTGGGAAGTGGTGCGCGATGTGCCCTTTTCCGGAGTCTGACCAGAACACCGCCGCGTTTCCCTCTTTTTCGGAGTTGTTTCCTTGGGTCGCTGCATGCGATCCATTCCGTTGTCCTGTTTGTAAGGCAGAACACAGGATCCGCGTCGCGGAAAACATATTCTTGGTCGTACTGATGGTGAGTTGACGCTGATCTTATATTCAGTAGTTCTTCTCGACTGTATGTAATGAAACCTAAGATGACCTGGGGTACTAATGTAAGAAATAACACGTAAAAAACCTGCCGCAGTCATCCCCCTCTTCAAAGGGGGAGACAATCTAGACCCAAACTGCTACAGAACAAATCTATTCTACCCTGCCTTTCTAAGGTCTTTGAAAGCCAAGTTAACAAACAGATTACCGACCATTCCGAATCCCACCATACTTTCTCCGCTATGCAATCTGGTTTCAGAGCTGGTCATGGGTGCACCTCAGCCCTGCTCAAGGTCCTAAACGATATCATAACCGCCATCGATAAGAGACATTACTTTGCAGCCGTATTCATCGACCTGTCCAAGGCTTTCGACTCTGTCAATCACAACATTCTTATTGGCAGACTCAACAGCCTTTGTTTCTCAAATGATTGCCACGCCTGGTTCACCAACTACTTCTCTGATAGAATTCAGTGTGTCAAATCGGAGGGCATGTTGTCCGGACCTCTGGCAGTCTCTATGGGGTTGCCACAGGGTTCAATTCTCGGGCCGACTCCAAGGTTGCCAGGTGCACGGTGTTTCCTCCGACACATTGGTGCGGCTGGCTTCCGGGTTGGATGCACGCTGTGTTAAGAAGCAGTGCGGCTTGGTTGGGTTGTGTATCGGAGGACGCATGACTTTCAACGAGCCCGTACGGGAGATGTAGAGATGACAAGATAGTAGCTACTAACAATTGGATACCACGAAATCGGGGAGAAAAAAGGGAAAACAATATAAGACAAAACACACATCACGACAAGAGAGACAACACTACATAAAGAGAGACGTAAGATGAAAACATAGCATGGTAGCAACACAACATGGCAGCAGCACAATATGGTGCAATATGGTACAATAAAGGGCAAGAAGGTAGAGACAATAATACATCACGCAAAGCAGCCACAACTGTCAGTAAGAGTGTCCATGATTGAGTCTTTGAATGAAGAGATTGAGATAACTGTCCAGTTTGAGTGTTTTTTGCAGCTCGTTCCAGTCGCCAGCTGCAGCGAACTGAAAAGACGAGCGACCCAGGGATGTGTGTGCTTTGGGGACCTTTAACAGAATGTGACTTGCAGAACAGGACACATCACTTCACTCTATACTCTTCTGTAAACTGGTCATCTCTGTATACCTGTTGCAAGACCCACTGGTTGTTGCTTATTATTGAGATATCTATTGCAGCCCTCATCCTCCACATACAACACCTATAAGGACTCTGACTCAAATCTGATGGCCGAATGGTAAGAAACATCTAGCTGCTCGAGAGCACCCTTACCAGTCGAACTATAAATTACGTCTTCATAATCTAGCATGGGTAGAATGGTCATCTGAGTCAGGGTTAGTTTGTCAGCTGGGGTGAAAGGAGTGATTACAATAGAGGAAACCAAGTCTAGATTTAACTTTAGCCTGCAGCTTTGATATGTGCTGAGAGAAGGACAGTGTACCATCTAGCCATACTCCCAAGTACTTGTATGAGGTGACTACCTCAAGCTCTAAACCCTCAGAGGTAGTAATCACACCTGTGGGGAGAGGGGCATTCTTCTCACCAAACCACATGACCTTTGTTTTGGAGGTGTTCAGAACAAGGTTAAGGGCAGAGAAAGCTTGTTGGACTCTAAGGACGCTTTGTTGTAGAGTGTTTAACACAAAATCCCGGGAGGGGCCAGTTGAGTATAAGACTATCATCTGCATCTAAATGAATGAGAGACTTTTGTACTGCCTGAGCTATGTTGCTGATGTAAATTGAGAAGAGCGTGGGGCCTAGGGTCGAGCCTTGGGGTACACCCTTGGTGACAGGCAGTGGCTGAGACAGCAGATGTTCTGACTTTATACACTGCACTCTTTGAGGTAGTTAGCAAACCAACCCAAAGACCCCTCAGAGACACCAATACTGCTTAGCCAGCCCACAAGAATGGAATGGTCTACCGTACCAAAAGCTTTGGCCAAGACAATACAAATAGCAGCACAACATTGCTTAGAATCAAGGGCAATGGTGACATCATTGAGGACCTTTTAAGGTTGCAGTGATACATCCATAACCTGAGTGGAAACCAGATTGCATACCAGAGAGAGTAACATAGACATTAAGAAAGCCAGTCAGTTGATTATTGACAAGATTTTCCAACACTTGATAAGCAGGGTAAAAATATAAATTGGCTTATAACAGTTAGGATCAGCTTGATCTCCCCTTTAAATAAAGGACTAACTGTGTCTGCCTTCCAAGCAATGGGAACCTCTCCAGAGAGGAGAGACAGGTTAAAAAGGTCAGAGATAGGCTTGATGATTTAAAGGGGCAGCAACCTTAAAGAAGAAAGGGTTTTTGGAGTCAAGTTTAAGAAACTGTGTAGCGGGGCAGGGGGAAAAGTGGGAGGGGCAGGAGATGAAGAAATGTTAGACGGGCAAGGAGGCATGACTGAGTCAAATAGGAATCCTGACTTAATGAAGTGGTGATTAAAGAGCTCAGCCATGTGCTTCTTGTCAGTAACAACCACATCATCAACTTTAAAGGACATGGGAAGCTGTGAGGAGGAGGGTTTATTCTCCAGGTCTTTAACCATTTTCCAGAACTTCTTGGGGCTAGACCCACAGAGAGAGAACTGCTCCTTAAAGTAAGTAACTTTGGCCTTCCGGATAGCCCAAGTGCACTTATTTCTCATTTGCCTGAACAATAGCCGGTCAGCCTGAGTATGCGTGTGCCGAGCCTTTCGCCAAATGCAAATCTTGAGGTGGAGTAACTCTGCAAGATCACGGTAGAACCATGGGTTGAACCTGTTTTTAATTCTCATTTTCTTTATGGAGGTGTATTTGTTAAGAATATCACTGAAGATATAAAAAATGAATGTCCAAGCTTCTTTGACAGAGGCTATCAAGCTGATTCTATACCAATTTACAGAGGCCAGGTCCTGAAGGAATGCTTGCTCATTAAAGTTTTTTAGCAAGCGTCAATGAAAAATCAGGATAGGACATTTCACGGAGCAGCCAGTACGAACACAGGCTGTAAAACAGAGGCATTACAGGTCATTACAGAAAACACCAGACTGGTACCGATCAGGATTATTTGTGAGGATAAAATCGAGTAGAATAGCCTTTTCTGGGTGTTTGGAGTCATACCTTGTGGTATTGGTAATAATCTGAGAAATATTTGGGGAGTCCCTTTGCTTTAGGTCTTGGTCAGTTGGTTTAAGCATGTCCCAGTTTAGGTCACCTAGCAGGACAAATTCATACTTAGTGTAAGGGGCCAGGAGAGAGCTTAGTGCAGGTAGGGTACTGTACGGTGCTGATGGAGAATGATAACACCCCATAACAATCAACGAAGAGCTATTCGAAAGTTTATGCTTAAAACCAGCTAATCAAATTGTTTGGGGAGAGACTTGGTGGAGTCAACCGAGCACTGAAGGTGGTCGAATTGGTCGAATTGCTGCAAAGAAACCACTACTAAAGGACACCAATAAGAAGAAGAGACTTGCTTGGGCCAAGAAACACGAGCAATGGACATTAGACTGGTGAAAATCTGTCCTTTGGTGTGATTAGTCCAAATCTTCGATTTTTGGTTCTAACCGTAGTGTCTTTGTGAGACGCATTGTAAATGAATGGATGATCTCCACATGTGTGGTTCCCACCATGAAGCATAGACGAAGAGGTGTGATGGTGTGGGGGTGCTTTTCTGGTGACACTGTCAGTGATTTATTTAGAATTCTAGGCACAAGAGTGTGCAAAGCTGCAATCAAGGCAAAGGGTGGCTACTTTGAAGAATCTAGATATAAAATATATTTGGATTTGTTTAGCACTTTTTACTACATGATTCCATGTGTTACTTCAAAGTTTAGATGTCTTCACTATTATTCTACAAATGTAAAAATAAAGAAAAACCCTTGAATGAGTAGGTGTGTCCAAACTTTTGACTGGTACTGTAAATCTGCTTGAAAATCTATGGCAAGACTTGAAAATGTTTTTCTAGCAATGATCAACAAGCAATTTGACAGAGCTTGTGTCACGACTTCCGCCGAGGTTGGCTCTCCTGCCCGTTCGGGCTGTGCTCGGCGGTCGTCGTCACCGTCCTATTAGCCACTACCGATCCCTTTTCGGTTATCTGTTGGTTTTGTCTGATTGTTTTCACCTGTGTGTTAGTTAATTAGTATCTGTATATAATGTAGGTTGTCCCGCCCTTGTTTTGTGCGGGATTGTTTGTTTTTGACATTTCGTTTTGGCTGTCGGTGTTTTTGTGTTTTATTTCTCCGGTTTGTCTGGTTATTCCTGTTTTGGATATTTTCACCCTGTTTGTATTTTTGGGTTGTCCGTGTTTATTGTTGTTCACCGGAGAATAAACCTTTATTCATTATTTGCTCTCTGCGCCTGATTCCACCCACCTTGACTAGTCGTTACAGAATCCCGCACCTCCCATGGAATCAGCAGGAGCAGCAGCGTCTCCTCTCCCATCGATGGAGGAGAGGGTCCTACATCATACCAGCATGATTCACCGGATTGGTTCTGCTATGGACCAAATGATGGAGAGAATGGATCGATGGGAGAGGAGTGGCCTCCCCACCTCATCTCTAGCAACCTTTTCTCCAGCACCTCCTGTTTCTGCGATCACATCTGGCTCTGGGGCTCTTCGGCTGACACTCCCACGGGACTTTGACGGATCGGCGGCTGGGTGCCAGGGTTTCCTCCTTCAACTGGAATTATACCTGGCTACCGTGCGTCCTGCTCCCTCTGGAGAGGAGAGCGTGCTCGCCCTCGTCTCCTGCTTGACTGGGCGAGCTCTCGAGTGGGTCAACGCTGTGTGGAATGGTCCGGACTCGGCTAAGGATAATTACCCAGAGTTCACCCGCCGATTCCGAGCTGTTTTTGACCATCCACCCGAGGGTCGGGCGGCGGGTGAACCGCTGTTTCACCTGCGTCAGGAGACGAGGAGCGTACAGGATTTTGCCCTAGAGTTTAGGACGTTGGCAGCAGGAGCAGGATGGAACGACAGGACCTTGATTGATCATTTTAGATGTAGTCTCACCACATATTCACTGGATGGACTTATCGATCTGGCTATCCATCTCGACAACCTGCTGGCTGCTCGCGGGCGTTCGGATCAGGACCTGTCGTTTCCAATCCCCAGCCCCCCTGATCCTATCCCTATGGAATTATGAGGTACGGCTTCTAGGGGGACCGGAGGAGGAGTGTCCTCCTGCACCAGTTGTGGTCGACGAGGGCACACGTCCGACCGGTGCTGGAGGAACTCTTCTAGGAGTCGGGAGAACAGGCAGAACACTGCTCGATCACCCCAGGTGAGTAAGCACCAAACTCATTCAGAGCCTCCTGTCGGTCATGTGTTTGTATTGATTTCTTTCCCTGGGTTTCCCCCTCTCTACAGCATAAAGCGCTAGTCGATTCAGGCACAGCTGGGAATTTTATGGATCGTGGGCTTGCATTAAGGCTAGGGATTCCCCTGGTGTCGTTAGATCAACCTTTCCCCGTGCACTCCTTAGATAGCCGACTATTAGGGTCAGGAGTAATTAGGGAGGCTACGGTGCCGCTGGACATGGTAACGCAGGGTGATCATAAGGAGCAGATTAGCCTGTTCCTTATAGATTCACCTGCGTTTCCAGTGGTGTTGGGGGTTCCCTGGTTAGCTCAACACAGCCCGGTGATTTTCTGGTGACAGGGGGCTCTTAAGGGGTGGTCAGAGGAGTGTTCAGGTAGGTGTATAGGATTTGCCGTTGGTGCGACTACGGTGGAGAGTCCAGACCAAGTTTCCACCGTGCGCATTCCCTCTGAATATGCCGATTTGGCTATCGCCTTCAGTAAAGGGAGGGCGACCAAATTACCACCTCATCGTCGAGAGGACTGCGCGATAAACCTTCTGGAAAACGCTGCACTTCCTAGGAGTCACGTTTATCCATTGTCCCAGGAGTAGACAGTTGCGATGGAAACATATGTTTCCGAATCGCTGGGACAGGGGTACATTCAGCCCTCCATATCACCCATTTCCTCAAGCTTCTTTTTTGTGAAGAAGGATGGAGGTCTGCGTCCGTGTATTGATTATAGAGGTCTAAATTCAATTACAGTGGGGTTTAGTTACCCACTACCTCTCATCGCTACGGCAATGGAATCATTTCACGGGGCGCAATTCTTCACAAAACTGGACCTGAGGAGCGCGTATAATCTGGTACGTATCCGGGGAGGAGATGAGTGGAAAACCACATTTAGTACTACTTCTGGTCATTATGAGTACCGCGTCATGCCATATGGTTTGAAGAATGCTCCAGCCGTTTTCCAATCCTTCGTAGATGAGATTCTCCGAGACCTGCTCGGTCAGGGAGTGGGAGTGTACATTGATGACATCTTGATCTATTCTGCCACACGCGCGGAGCATGTGTCTATGGTGCGTAAGGTACTTGGGTGACTACTGGAGCATGACCTGTATTGCAAGGCGGAGAAATGTGAGTTTTTCAAACAGTCCATTTCCTTCCTGGGGTATCGTATTTCCACCTCTGGGGTGGTAATGGAGGATGATCGCGTTACAGCCGTGCGTAATTGGCCGACTCCGACCACGGTGAAAGAAGTGCAGCGGTTTTTAGGGTTTGCCAATTACTACCGGAGGTTTATCCGGGGTTTTGGTCAGGTGGCGGCTCCCATCACCTCACTGCTGAAGGGAGGACCGGTGCGCTTGCGCTGGTCAGCAGAGGCGGGCAGGGCTTTCAGTCGTCTGAAGGAGCTGTTCACCAATGTGCCCGTGTTGGCGCATCCGGATCCCTCTTTAGCGTTCATAGTGGAGGTGGATGCGTCCGAGGCTGGGGTTGGAGCCGTGCTGTCCCAACGCTCGGGCGTGCCATCCAAACTCCGCCCCTGTGCTTTCTTTTCGAGCAAACTCAGCCCAGCGGAGCGAAACTATGATGTGGGGGACCGGGAGTTGTTAGCTGTAGTCAAGGCTCTGAAGGTGTGGAGACATTGGCTTGAGGGGGCTAAATACCCTTTTCTCATCTGAACTGACCATCGTAATCTCAAGTACATCCGGGAAGCTAAGAGACTAAATCCACGTCAGGCTAGATGGGCCATGTTTTTTACTAGGTTCCAGTTTACCCTCACATATCGGCCAGGCTCCCAAAACACCAAAGCTGACGCACTGTCTCGCCTCTATGATACAGAGGAACGGTCAGTAGAGCCAACTCCCATCATTCCACCGTCATGTCTTGTGGCACCGGTGGTATGGGAGGTAGATGCTGAGATAGAGAGGGCCTCACGGTCAGAGCCGGCTCCTCCTAACTGTCCAGTAGGGACCAAGTATGTGCCAAGGGTGGTCCGGGACAAGCTAATTAGGTGGGCTCATACTCTTCCCTCCTCGGGTCATCCTGGTATCAAGAGGACAGTGCAGAATCTGAGAGGGAAATACTGGTGGCCCACACTGGCTAAAGACGTGAGATTTTATGTCTCCTCCTGCTCAGTGTGTGCTCAGAGCAAGGCTCCTCGGCACCTACCTAGAGGGAAATTACAACCCCTCCCCGTTCCACAACGGCCGTGGACACATTTATCGGTGGATTTTCTTACCGACGTTCCCCCGTCCCAGGGAAGTACTACGATCCTGGTCGTTGTGGATCGGTTTTCTAAGTCCTGTCGTCTTATTCCGTTGCCCGGTCTTCCTACGGCCCTGCAGACTGCTGAGGCTTTGTTTACCCATGTCTTCCGGCACTTCCCCCGTCCCAGGGAAGTACTACGATCCTGGTCGTTGTGGATCGGTTTTCTAAGTCCTGTCGTCTTATTCCGTTGCCCGGTCTTCCTACGGCCCTGCAGACTGCTGAGGCTTTGTTTACCCATGTCTTCCGGCACTATGGGGTGCCTGAGGACATCTTCTCTGATTGGTGTCCCCAATTCACGTCCAGAGTGTGGAGGGCGTTTATGGAGAGACTGGGGGTCTCGGTTAGCTTAACCTCAGGTTTTCACCCCGAGAGTAATGGGCAGGTGGAGCGCGTTAACCAGGATGTGGGCAGGTTTCTGCGGTCCTACTGTCAGGACCGGCCTGGTGAGTGGGCAAGGTATGTTCCATGGGCCAAACTAGCCCAGAACTCCTTACGCCACTCCTCTACTAACTTGTCTCCTTTTGAGTGTGTGTTAGGTTACCAGCCAGTCCTGGCTCCATGGCATCAGAGTCAGACCGAGGCTCCTGCGGTGGAGGAATGGGTACAGTGCTCCAAGGACACCTGGAAAGTTCAGGACTCATTACGGTTAGCGGGAGAACGGCAGAAGAGGAGCGCTGACCAGCACCGCAGTGAGACCCCCGTGTTTGCACCGGGGGACAGGGTCTGGCTCTCGACCCGAAACTTGTCCCTCCGCCTGCCCTGTCGGAAGCTGGGGCCGCAGTGTGTGGGGCCGTTCAAAGTCCTGAGGAAAATAAACGAGGTGTGTTATAGGTTACAACTTCCTAGCTATTACCGTATTAACCCCTCGTTTCATGTGTCTCTCCTCAGGCCGGTGGTGGCTGGTCCCCTGCAAGAAGGTGAGGTGTCTGAGGTCCCTCCACCCCTCTAGACATCGATGGGCCCCCGGCGTATACTGTTCGAGGCATTCTGGATTCTAGACGTCGGGTGGGGGGCCTACAGTACCTCGTGGACTGGGAGGGGTACGGTCCGGAGGAGAGATGCTGGGTTCTGGTGAGGGACATTTTGGACCCTTCTCTCCTGATAGATTTCCACCGCCTCCACCCGGATCGCCCAGCACCTCATCCTCCGGGTCGTCCTCGAGGACGGTGGCGGCGCGCTGCGGGAGCCGCGCGTCAGGGGGGGAGTACTGTCACGACTTCCGCCGAGGTTGGCTCTCCTGCCCGTTCGGGCTGTGCTCGGCGGTCGTCGTCACCGTCCTATTAGCCACTACCGATCCCTTTTCGGTTATCTGTTGGTTTTGTCTGATTGTTTTCACCTGTGTGTTAGTTAATTAGTATCTGTATATAATGTAGGTTGTCCCGCCCTTGTTTTGTGCGGGATTGTTTGTTTTTGACATTTCGTTTCGGCTGTCGGTGTTTTTGTGTTTTATTTCTCCGGTTTGTCTGGTTATTCCTGTTTTGGATATTTTCACCCTGTTTGTATTTTTGGGTTGTCCGTGTGTATTGTTGTTCACCGGAGAATAAACCTTTATTCATTATTTGCTCTCTGCGCCTGATTCCACCCACCTTGACTAGTCGTTACAGCTTGAAGAATTTTGAAAAGAATAATGGGCAAATATTGTTTGAGTTTATTTGTATTTTCCCAGGAACAGTGCACAGTAAAAGTGACGGTTTTAGCCAGCCGGCTAATTTTCTACTGCAGTCCCTGGGCAGGTTATTCAGTCCAGGTGTGCAAAGCTCCTAGAGACCTACCCAGAAAGACTCACAACTGTATTCGCTGCCAAAGGTGAATATAATATGTATTGACTCGGGGGTGTGAATACTTATGCAAATGAGATATTTCTGTATTTCATTTTCAATATATTTGCACAAAAAAAAATCTAAAAACATTATGGGGTATTGTGTGTAGATGGATGAGATTTTGTATTTATTTCATCCATTTTGAATTCAGGCTGTAACACAATATGTGGAATAAGTAAAGGGGTATGAATACTTTCTGAAGGCGCTGTCAGTATCTCGTCATTATATCCATATCTCTGGTTAAGCTCAGGGTACAGACATAACCATAACAGTCCATTCAGTAATATATGATAAAATATATTTCAGTACTCCAGAAGGCAGAACACAGAGAGCTCTTTGACAGAGAACCTGAGGAAAAACACATTAGCATATCAGAGGAGCTGCTGGGGCTTCTTCACTGGGGTGGGATCGAGAGAGGAGGGACCCGAAGGTTCCAGACAATAATACAATTAGATCCATTAAACCGCACATCTGCTTTCCCTCCATCGTACACACACACTTTCTCCCTCTCTTAAACACAGCGCACACATTCAGAAATCACCTTCACAACCAAAACTCAAGGTGTCATGGACATCACTATATATCCCTCACAGACATGAGCTGTGCTAGGACATAAATCATTCACTATTCGTATATAAAGACAGGGATCTTCGGCTGTACATAGGTCATCATCCAGTAGCTGAGAATTACCATTTCAATAACTTTATTAAAGCAAGCAGCTGATGTCCCTCATATGCCAGAGTCTATCCTCATTCCCATATTAATCATCCAGGGATGAGGCAGGAGGGACACCAGGAATCACAGGTAGAATGAATTACCATACACTTAAGCTTGAATAAAGAGCTGTTTTTCTTTATTTTTTGATATGCATCAAAGCAGTATGTCTTTATCAACAAACTAATGATGAGATCAATAGCTGAGGCAGGCTCAAATGATAGCTGCTACTGGCAAGGAACTAAACCTATTCAATCCTATTCAAGCCTCCATTGACATGGCTGTAAATGAGTTACATTTGGACATGATATCTTAGTATCTGCCTTAGTCATTCAGTCATGTAATTTTGTTTTCAGATTCCAAGAACACAGGATGAGATGTTACTATCCTTTGTGCAAGCACTTCCAAGAGTTCATGAACAGTGAGCCTGGTGAAATTTGGGGAGCGCATCGTCAGTAGTGTACCTCTTGGTTCCTAGGGTGTTTCGGCTTTTCACACTATACACACTATACATCCCATGGGACTATGCATGGCAGGGGCGTCCTCCTCCCTGAGTCAAGCATTGTTGACCGCATACCTCTTGGCCCTCTCACTTCGGGGCCCGGCTGGGGTCTTTCCTCTTCATCCAGAGCCACTGACTGCTGCCTTCTGCCGCCTCCGATACAGCTTTGATTGACGAACGCTGGCTCTGGCCCTTAATTCCCAGGTCTCTAAGCAGTCTGGTTGTAGATGTTGGTATAACTTCTAGAGTATCAACCAGGTCTTTAATTTAGCGGTTACCATTTTAGTTGGAAGCGACTCATATTTGATTTGATGAATGGTAATAGAAAAAAAAACCCAGGCAGACAAGCTGGTTCAGTAATGAGATTTGGTGGTGGAGATAGTTCACGTCAGGCTGCATGATATAAGCACTCGCTGTAACACCTGGTATTAGATGATACTCAAATGATCTAGGCCTAATCCATAGCTTAATGTGTAGAAGTACACAGGACAAGATTACCTATATGTGAAAATAAAGATCTGTGTTAACTTCATCATACACAACACAGCCTAGTCACATGTTAAAGCGACAAATATAAAGTAGGATACCGAAACAAAGTACTAATTATTAAGCACTCAGAATGTGTTTTGTTATTCCCAAATTCCATAGGGAAACATGTGAAGAATAAGCCCTTTTGATGTAACCAATGGAGGGATTCAGATGAGCCACTTATGTTATTCGAACTATCGCTACATGAAACAATCTCAGGAAAGTGCTCAGGAAAGTGCTTGGGGCTGTCTATAATACTTAGAATGTTCCTTATGCAGTTACAAACTTACTATCTTAATATTAATAGCAGCATCCGAGGGGGAGGGTCAGCTCTCTCCCAACCCATTCCCAAAACCATCCCTTGAATCCAGCTGGAATACTAACCCATCCACCTCAACCCAAAGCTATGGTTATACTATAAAAATACAATTACTAGAATGGAAAAACCACTCAGACCACGGTAATTCCACAAGAACACTCATGGGTACACTCAATATGGCCGCCAGTCCACCTATCAGAGAACATAGACTTGAATGGGAAGGCCTGTTCTAGAAATTATATTTCTCTGCCAACACTCTTTTCTGACCATCTCTATATAAGGCTGTGAACTCCCAGCTTCTCTAATGGGTATATTTCACTCATCACCACTCAACCTTTCTCTCTGCCTATGATGGTTATTAAATACAAAGCAGCCCAGTGTAATGACTGGATTCATCAGAACAGCACCCGGATATTTTATTCTCTACACGGAGGAAGATAGATTCATGATATAGAGGCTGTAATGGTAGGTTACAGGCCACACCACACTCAGAGAAGTAATGATACAGTAACAGGCTTTTAAAAGGAGAGCTAGGATTGCAAAGGTGTCCAGTACAGCAATACACACACTGTTAGATATTACTGCACTTTGGAGCTAGGAACACCAGCATTTGACTACACCCGCAATAACATCCGCTAAATATGTGTATGTGACCAATAAAATTAGATTTGATTTTGATTTACTCTATCCCATACTATGAAAGACCTCAGAGTGTGCTCACTTCTACGTTCCATAAAAAAGGAAAATCAAATATATATTCTGCAATATATTGTAAATAACTGTTTGGAAGATTAAGTAACTGTAAGGCTATCATTGCCAGAAGAGGCACCACAGGAAAGACAGACTAAACCTCCATATGATCTACTGCTCTCAGAATGGCATAAGAGTGATCTCTCCCTCATTACGCAAGCTGAACACAGTATTTTGTGAGGACAAACAGAGAGAAAAAGAGAGAGGAGAGAGAGACTGAGAGAAAGATAGAAAGAGAGGGAGAGAGAGTACCCCACCGCCACAGCTGTAGAGTGTGTGCTATTCCACAGGGCAGTTGGGAAAGAGGGGTATTTAACGATGGCAGCCTCGTGACAGCTGTTGACATTCAGCACACATCAGTTAGAGAGAGAGAGAGAGAGAGAGAGAGCAGCCACGGCGGAATTATTGAAAACATTTTGTCTTCCAGAACAACAACTCCCTTACTTCCTGATTTCTTAATGTTACTGTTTTTGTTTATTGTATGTACCAAACTGTTATACTGCAAGTCGGCTTTCAGCTGCCAATGTATACAGTAATAACACTATAGGACTGACTATAGTAACTATATACTGTATAGTACAGTAATAACACTATAGGACTGACTATACTAACTATATACTGTATAGTCCAGTAATAACACTATAGGACTGACTATACTAACTATATACTGTATAGTCCAGTAATAACAACTATATACTGTATAGTCCAGTAATAACACTATAGGACTGACTATACTAACTATATACTGTATAGTCCAGTAATAACACTATAGGACTGACTATACTAACTATATACTGTATAGTCCAGTAATAACACTATAGGACTGACTATACTGACTATATACTGTAAAGTCCAGTAATAAATAAGGAACCCATTTTTAATGATCATTTAATCTGACTATTCTCTCATTGATTTAATTTACTTATTTGAGTTTGCGTTTTCAGTATAGTTGTTTACTGTTGGTGGGGCATATTATACTGTTTTGGTCCCGTGTAGCTCAGTTGGCAGAGCATGATGCTTGCAGAGCCAGGGTAGTGGGTTCAATTCCCACTGGGGACCAGCATGAAAAACATATTAAAATCTATGAACTCACCACTGTAAGGCTCTGGATAAGAGCGTCTGCCAAATGTTAAATTATTTAATGTCACTCCTAAATCACTATGATAAATAAAATAGTTTTTCTTCATTGTATTTTTTTGCACTGTCATATGGGACTCCCGGTCACAGCCGGTTGTGACACGGCCTGGGATTGAACCTCAGGCTGTAGTGATGCTGCAAAAGTTCAATGCAGTGCCTTATACTGCTGCGCCACTCGGGTGGCCCCCTTGTATTTTTAACAGAGCTAAGATTCACTTTGAAGTGTAAGGTGTAGGTATAGCCTTCAGGTGAAACCAGTCATTGATACAGACATGGTGGAGTAGCAGTAAGATCATAATGCTGTCAACCAATAAGTTTTGAGTTTAAATCCCAGGACATGTTAAATAATATTTTTTTTTATGGGAAGAATGTTTCTTTGCGACCGTCATGTGATGTCCCCGGGACAAACCAGAAAGTAGACAAACACCTCCAGGGGACCATGACACAATGACCCAAGAACGTTCAGAGGACCATGAAACAACATCACAAGAAAGTCCTAAAAACATCCCCGGGACAAACTGTGAACAAGACAAAATCTCTATGGGACCATGACACAACACCCTGAAGTCTCTAGGCGACCATTTTATGACGTTCAATAGAGATGACCCTAAGGACGTGGGCTGAACGGATATATGACTGGGAAGGGGCCTGACGTCAGTGCTGAGACCCATGATTGGCCCCTGTGGAACACACACACACACACACACACACACACACACACACACACACACACACACACACACACACACACACACACACACACACACACACACACACACACACACACACACACACACACACACACACACACACACACACTTCAATCCTCTCTGTCTATACTGTTCACTCACATGTGAGATTATGACCTGAATCTTCACACAAAAATCCCTCCTTCAATAAGCACTGTGTGCAACAAGCACAATCTGAAGGTCCAGATTCCTATCAGTTTCATTTTACCCTGTGCCCTCTTTCTCCCTCCCTCTCCATCTCTTTCTTTCTCCACCCCACCTTCCTGTTATCTATTTTTTTGCTCTAAATATAAACCCTTCTTGACCCCCCCCCTCTCTGTCTCTATCTTTCTCTCACCCAGTGCAAGGTCTTGGTGATCGGGAGTGAGAGGCTCTGTGCTTCCCTTCCCTACTTCCCTACTCAAAGCCCGCTCTCTGTCATTTTCCTTCCCTTCATCCCTCCTCACTCTCTCCCTCCCCCACATAATCAAGAGGGCAGCAGCTTTTTAAAATCTGAACAATGACCCATGGGAGGAAGGGAAGGAGGGAGGAATGTTAAGTTGGGATGGAGAGAGGGAAGGAGCATTCATACAGCTCTACACACAGCCTGGCCCTCATTTCATCCCGTCCAAAGGAATAGAAAGAGAATAGAAGAGGCAATGAGAGGACATCCCCTCTCAGAGAAAGGTCTATCTGAGGCCCCTTCTCCGAGGCAGGATGTAGATGAATAATTTAGACAGGAAAGGTAAGCTGCTGCTGCGGCAGACCGCTACGGCTTCTGCTCTGACTAGCACACACTGGGCCTGGCAGATCAGCTCTGTATGCTGTGTGTGCAGGAGCATTGGCATCTCTCTCTCTCTCTCTGCTTGTTATGAAGGATAACAAGTTCTGATTCAAAATATATATATTTGTCACATGCTTTGTAAACAACAAGTGTAGACTGACAGTGACTGTAGCCTATGTCTGAGATATACAGATGTAAGATCTTAATTTGATCACCTTGCTCTTCCAGGAAATGCAAACTTTTAGTACTCAAGGTTTAAAAGGGCTTCTAAAGTTTGTTTACTGAACAAAAATATATATTGTTTTACTGAGTTATAGTTTATATAAGGAAATCAGTAAATTGAAATAAATTCATCCCCTTCAGACGATGCCGCAGGTGAAAAAGCCAGATGTGGATGTCTTAGGCTGGCGTGATTACACACGGTCTGTGGTTGTGAGGCCATTTGGACATACTGACAAATTCAGAGAGAAATTAACATTCAATTATCTGGCAACAGCTTTGGTGGATTCGAAGCAAAAATTCGAACCATTGATAGGCTACTTAGTTTCAATTCCTTACACTTACACCTGCGACCACGACCATGCATACCAATTACACGATCTCTCAAAACTTGAGACATCTGTGGTACTGTATTGTGTGACAAAACTGCACATTTAAACATTTCTGGGATTTTTTATTTCAGCTCATGAAACTTGGGACCAACACTTTACATTTTGCGTTTATATTTTTGTTCAGTGTTATTTCCACTTTAAAATGTTAGACTTGATTTGCCCAAATGTACCACTCCAATTAAAATCCTGCATCTGTACACAATAGAGTTTGTGCGAAATTAGTTCAGACAGCATGAGTGATGCTTTGACCTTTAACCTGCACTTTGGGCAGAGGCTCAGCAGAATCTCAGACACCTCTTTCTGCCAGGCCTGGCATCGTGCTATAGGATTACAGCAGCTCTTAGTGCTTCATAACAAACAGGCCTTACCTCTGCAACACCCATAGAGGCCAGCACCAACCAAAAATAGTCACAGGGAACAAAAAGGAGAGGCGCCATGAATTACTCATCACCTTTTATCTGTAATTTAAAAGGAAAACTGCACCAAAAAACAACATTTTGGTCCATTGTTGATATATAATATACCTAAAATGTTTTGCAACTCAGCAATTAAGTTTTCAAGATATTTAACATTCAAAATAAAAATATTTATGTATTTTTTGTTATATATCTTGAATGCTGACATGCAAAACATTTTGGGACTATATCAATAATGGACTAATTAAAAAAATACCAAACGATTTTGGGTGGAATTTTCTTTTAAACTACAGATGACTTGCTCCCTATTGTTCCTATAGTAACACTGAACCCTGTACCCCCACTCTCTTCCTCTATCTTTACACTCTCACTCCCTTTCTTCCTCTCTCTCACTCTCTATTCTTTCATCTTCTCAATTTCATTCTCTCTCTTCCCTCTCCCTCTCTCCCTCCCTGAAGACCTTTGCCAACAGACAGACAGTGCAGAGGGGAGGGGAGCAGCGCAGCAAAGCAGAGGCAGCCCAGGCTGAAACATGTCATTTAAGATGCGTTGGTCTCTCCTCCTTTTCCATATTGAGTCTTAACACCTTCTGCATGCCATTAGGGGCCTAGCTTTGCTTAAACTCATTGTTATTTAGGGAGATAAGAATGGCAAAATGAATGAAGGGGGCCCCTGAGTGCGGTGACACAACAGTAGAGAGAGAGGGAGAGAGAAAGAGAGAGAAGGAGAGGGAGAATGAGGGGGAGGGAAATACGTGCAGCTAGTGACACATTTGCAAGTTTGGCTCCAGCCTGAGTGGCAGAGTCAGAAGAAACAACATGGCTCTTCTCAGGAAGAGAGTGAGATGAGATGATTGAGTCACCGGTGTGTCTCTGCTGGAGGCTCGGCTAGCATAGCCCGCCTTCTGCCAGCTCCTACAGACACAACTGGAACACACGTGAGATGAATTATGGCTAACAGCTTAATCCACAGAACATGCTTGTGAATGAAAATGACAATTAGAATGAATTACCAAAAAACAATTATAATCGATGGAACGTCTAAGATTTTGTAATGAACAGGATAAACTGCAGATTATTTGAAAGAATTAAAGAGTGTGTGGATCTTTCAATGTGTGCGGTTCTGTTTTCAATACCATGATTTGTAACAGTATACAGTTGAAGTCGGAAGTTTACATGCACCTTAGTCAAATACATACTCAGTTTTTCACAATTCCTGACATTTAATCCAAGTAAAGATTCCCTGTTTTAGGCCAGTTAGGAACACCACTTTATTTTAAGAATGTGAAATGTGTCATGGCCGTTGCTGGAAGAAGACCAAGGTGCAGCGTGATGAGCGTACATTTTCCTTTTTATTTCAAAATGTCGCCAACAAAAATGTAGCCAACACCCCGCTTTGGTGGCGCCTCTGGTGTGGGGACCCTCTCTGCGGGCCCCGGAGTGGGGACCCTCGTTGCGGGCCCCGGACTGGGGACCCTCATTGCGGGCCCCGGAATGGGGACCCTCGCTGCAGGCCCCGGACTGGGCAACCTCGCTTGGGGCTCCGGACTGCGGACCGTCACTGGTGGCTCCAGACTGGAAACCGTCACTGTGGGCTCCGGACTGGAGACCATCGCTGGAGGCTTCGTGCCATGACATCGCTGGAGGCTTTGTGCCATGGTTCATCACTGGAGGCTTCGTGCCATGGATCATCACTGGTGGCTTCGTGCCATGGTTCATCACTGGAGGCTTCGTGCCATGGATCATCACTGGAGGCTTCGTGCCATGGATCATCACTGGAGTCTTCGTGCCATGGATCATCCCTGGAGTCTTCTTGCCATGGATCATCACTGGAGGCTTCATGCCATGGATCATCACTGGAGGCTTCTTGCCATGGATCACCACTGGAGGCTTCATGCCATGGATCATCACTGGAGGCTTCTTTCCATGGATCATCATTGGAGGCTTCATGCCATGGATCATCTGGAGGCTTCTTGCCATGGATCATCATTGGAGGCTTCGTGCCATGGATCATCACTGGAGGCTTCGTGCCATGAATCATCACTCGAGGCTTTGTGCCATGGATCATCACTGGAGTCTTCATGCCATGGATCATCACTGGAGTCTTCTTGCCATGGATCATCACTGGAGGCTTCATGCCATGGATCATCACTGGAGGCTTCTTGCCATGGATCACCACTGGAGGCTTCATGCCATGGATCATCTGGAGGCTTCTTGCCATGGATCATCATTGCTTCCCACAATGAGTTGGGTGAATTTTGGCCCATTCCTTCTGACAGAGCTGGTGTAACTGAGTTAGGTTTGTAAGCCTCCTTGCTCGCACATGCTTTTTCAGTTCTGCCCACAAATTTTCCATAGGATTGAGGTCAGGGCTTTGTGATGGCCACTCCAATACCTTGACTTTGCTGTTATTAAGCCATTTTGCCAAAACTTTGGAAGTATGCTTGGGGTCATTGTCCATTTGGAAGACCCATTTGCAACCAAGCGTTAACTTCCTGACTGATGTCCTGAGATGTTGCTTCAATATATCCACATAATTTTCAGTCCTCTTGATGCCATCTATTTTGTGAAGTGCACCAGTACCTCCTGCAGTAAAGCACCCCCAAAACATGATGCTGCCACCCCCGTGCTTCACGGTTGAGATGGTGTTCATCGGCTTGCAAGCATCCGCCTTTTTCCTCCAAACATAACAATGGTCATTATGGCCAAACAATTCTATTTTTGTTTCATCAGACCAGAGGAAATGTCTCCAAAAGTACGATCTTTGTCCCCATGTGCAGTTGAAAACAGCAGTCTGGCTTTTTTATGGCAGTTTGGAGCAGTGGCTTCTTCCTTGCTGAGCGGCCTTTCAGGTTACGTCGATATAGAACTCGTTTTACTGTGGATATAGATACTTTTGTATCTGTTTCCTCCAGCATCTTAACAAGGTCCTTTGCTGTTTTTCTGGGATTGATTTGCACGTTTCGCACCAAACTACCTTCATCTCTAGGAGACAGAACGCGTCTCCTTCCTGAGCGGTATGGTGGCTGCGTGGTCCCATGGTGTTTATACTTACATTTACATTTACATTTAAGTCATTTAGCAGACGCTCTTATCCAGAGCGTACTATTGTTTGTACAGATGAACATGGTACCTTCAGGCTTTTGGAAATTGCTCCCAAGGATGAACCAGACTTGTGGAGTTCTACAATTCTTTTCTGAGGTCTTGCCTGATTTCCTTTGATTTTACAATGATGTCAAGCAAAGAGGCACTGAGTTTGAAGGTAGGCCTTGAAATACATCCCCAGGTACACCTCCAATTGAATCAATTGATGTTAATTAGCCTATCAGAAGCTTCTAAATCCATGACATCATTTTCTGGAATTTTACAAGTTGTTTAAAGGCACAGTCAACGTAAGTGTTTGTAAACTTCTGATCCACTGGAATTGTGATACAGTGGAATAATCTGTCTGTAAACAATTGTTGGAAAAATGACTTGTGTCATGCACAATGTAGATGTCCTAGCCGACTTGCCAAAACTATAATTTGTTAACCTCTTGCTCCTACCTGACACGCAGGCGTCCCATCTAGACATCTGGAAATGCAAATGCGCTACGCTAAATGCTAATAGTACTAGTTAAAACTCAAACGTTCATTAAAATACACATGCAGGGTATTGAATTAAAGCTACACTCGTTGTGAATCTAGGCAACAAGTCAGATTTTTAAAATGCTTTTCGGCGAAAGCATGAGAAGCTATTATCTGATAGCATGTAACACCCCAAAAGACCCGCAGGGGACGTAAACAAAATAATTAGCATAGTCGTCGCTACACAAACCGCACAAATAAAATATAAAACATTCATTACATTTGACCATCTCTTTGTTGGCACCCCTAGATGTCCCATAATCACTATTGGGTCTTTTTTCGATTAAATCGGTCCATATATAGCCTAGATATCGATCTATGAAGACTGTGTGATAAACGGAAAAAAATAGCGTCTTATAACGTAACGTCATTTTTTTAAATTAAAAAAGTTGACGATAAACTTTCACAAAACACTTCAAAATACTTTTGTAATGCAACTTTAGGTATTAGTACACGTTAATAAGCGATTAAATTGATCACGAGGCGATGTATATTCTATATGGGGTACGTCTGGAAATAATGTCCGGGTAAATCTCAACCAAAATATCCGGTCGGAGACCTGAACAAATGGCTTGTCTCTTCTTCGTTTGACCAAGAAACAAAGCCTAGGCAAATGACAAGACTGTTCACATCGTGTGGAAGCTGTAGGTATTGCAACCTCATCCCCATTTAATGTGGTTCGCCTTTATCAATGGGTTGAAGTGGCAGATGGATATATATTTCCATTTTCAGTGATCAGATTTTCCTGTGCTTTTCGATGAAACGCACGTTCTGTTATAGTCACAGCCGTGATTTAACCAGTTTTATAAACGTCTGAGTGTTTTCTATCCACACATACTAATCATAAGCATATACTATATTCCAGGCATGAGCAGCAGGGTGCTGAAATGTTGCATGATTTTTAACAGAATGTTCGAAAAAGTAGGGGGTAGGAGTAACAGGTTAACAAGACATTTGTGGAGTGGTTGAAAAATTAGTTTTAATGACTCCGACCTAAGTGTATGTAAACTTCCGACTTCAAATGTATGTACTTTCAAAATGCTTTCATGAGGTGCTCAACCTTGTGGTAGCAGGTAAAAACAACACACAGTCAGTCTCTGTCACTGTACTGAAAGGCATTGGGTTGAGTTAGCTGTGATGAGCATGGCAGGAGAAGGTAGAGAGAGAAAAACTGACCATCACACTGCAGTCAGCTGCCAGATGTCTGGTCAGCTTATAAAAGGCTTTGGGAGCTTATAAAAGGCTCCCAAAGTCAAACTAACATTTATTCACTCCGACTGTTGAAAACCCCAATTTCCTTCACCAGCTAGCTACATACAGCTCACTAGCCCTCCATAGAGATGTGTATTAACCCTGCCATAACATGAGTTCTTCGGCTGTATGTTATTGTAACATTTCTCGTACGATGTTGTGAAAACCTGCTTCTGATCCAGACGCCTTAAAAAGGTTCAGGAGAGTGTAACATTTTGAGGTAGGTGAGTCCAGGGTCCAGAGCAATCAATCTTATAGTAGCAAAGGACTTTCAAAATGCTGCAAAAAACAGTAGAGTTGTTGACAACAGTGTTGTTAACCTGTTGCGTCGAGCAATCCCGTATCCGGGAGCGTAATTATAGCCTCAAGCTCATTACCATAACGCAACGTTAACTATTCCTGAAAATCGCAAATGAAATGAAATAAATATATTGGCTCACAAGCTTAGCCTTTTGTTAACAACACTGTCATCTCAGATTTTCAAAATATGCTTTTCAACCATAGCTACACAAACATTTGTGTAAGAGTATTGATAGCTAGCATAGCATTAAGCCTAGCATTCAGCAGGCAACATTTTCACAAAAACAAGAAAAGCATTCAAATAAAATCATTTACCTTTGAAGAACTTCGGATGTTTTCAATGAGGAGACTCTCAGTTAGATAGCAAATGTTCAGTTTTTCCAAAAAGATTATTTGTGTAGGAGAAATCGCTCCGTTTTGTTCATCACGTTTGGCTAAGAAAAAAAGTAATTACAACGCCAAACTGTTTTCCAAATTAACTCCATAATATCGACAGAAACATGGCAAACGTTGTTTAGAATCAATCCTCAAGGTGTTTTTCACCTATCTATTCGATGATAAATCATTCGGGGCAGTTTGGTTGCTCCTCTGAAACAAATGGTAAAATACACGCAGCTGGAGATTGCGCAATAATTGCAACGGAGGACACCAAGCGGGGCACCTGGTAAATGAAGTCTCTTATGGTCAATCTTCCAATGATATGCCTACAAATACGTCACAATGCTGCAGACACCTTGGGGAAACAACAGAAAGTGTAGGCTCATTCCTTGCGCATTCACAGCCATATAAGGAGACATTGGAACAAAGCGCATTCAAAATATGGGGCATTTCCTGTTTGAAATTTAATCTTGGTTTCGCCTGTAGCATCAGTTTTGTGGCACTCACAGATAATATCTTTGCAGATTTGGAAACGTCAGAGTGTTTTCTTTCCAAAGCTGTCAATTATATGCATAGTCGAGCATCATTTCGTGACAAAATATCTAGTTTAAAACGGGAACGTTTTTTTATCCAAAAATTAAAAGAGCGCCCCCTATATCGAAGAAGTTAATAGACTGCAATTATCAGTGGTGCCGCCTTTCAGTAAAACTACCCTTAAGACAAATGATATCCAGTCCCATCAGCAGACAGCACTCTTCATCTCAGCTCCTTCATTACAGTAGGCTATGTAACAGTAAATACTAGGTCTTGTTGCGGTGCTTTGAAGGCTACTCAGTAGACTACAATTCAGTGCTCTATTTCAGAGAGGCAAGTCAGAGTACAAAAGGATAAAAGTCCACTGTATAAAATGTGCAATGAAAAAATAAATAACACCAAGATAAAAAAAGGACATAAAACAGTGAGGAAGTGAGCACTGATGCATTTTGATCAGGAATAAAACACCAGAATGCAAACAGGCAGAGTTAGTTAGTTTACACTAAGAGCTCTCTTTGTAGACACTTCCTACCCAGTGAGTTGAAGGATTGAGAATTGCAGAGCAGAGAGCGGCGTATTGGCACGACGTAGAACGAGGGAAAAGGACATGAAAGAATGAAATAGTGTCTGACTCCAGACTCTCCAGTCTGTGCGTTTGATCCTGTCTCCTGGTCTGCTGTCTGCTCCACTCTTCTCTGTTCTCCACTGCTCTGGCCTTGGTCAGGGTATTAGGATGCAGGAAAAGAGACGGGAGAGTGGAGGATCTAACAAGGCCATTGCTGTGGCACCCGATTCCATATATTGTGCACTACTTTGACCACAGCCCTATGGACCCTAGGGAATAGGGTGCCATTTTGGACATACCCATGGCCTTGTTAGATCCCCCACTCCCCTGTCAAACTGTTTCTCTCCACTGTTAGACCAGTGTTATGCTGCAGAGTTGATTGTGGCTGTGAAAACAGTGTGTGTGTGTGTGTGCGTGTGTGTGTGTTGGAACTAAGTCTTCATATGGATGCCAGAAAAATAGCAGTTTTCATCCTTAGTGAATGCAGTGAAAGCTTGGGTGCTGTCTGTGTTCTTTATTTCACAATATAGTGGCAGCACACATCAAACTGCCGGCCGCTGTGACCCCAGAGAAACAGATTGAAAATCCTCATTCTTAAAAATGTCACCCCCCCCCCCCCAGTCTCTCTCATTTATTTTTGTTCCAGCTAGAGCCCATCACTGTCTGTCTTTCACACTCATCACCTCTGCTGGCCTGCAGAGTGGCAGACTGGTACTGCTGCAGAGATGGACTTATTACTGCTGAGGTGGAGTTGATATAGGACTGGGTCTCTTGGTCATAAACCCCTGCAAAATGACTGTATATTATGCTGTGCTGCTGAAGCCCACAATACCAGATTGGGGTCAATTCCATTTCAATTGTCAATTCAGGAAGTAAAGTGACATTCAGAAAACTGGAATTGGAATTTCATTTTACTTGACTGAATTGACTGAATTGAAATGGAATTGACCTCAACTCTGTACAGTCTCACCATCAGGTGGAGCGGACAGTGTGGGCCATTTACATAATCTGGTTTGGATCCTATTAGTATCAATAGACCATCATGGCAAACATACTGTCACAAACAATGAGGGCAATTATAGGTGATTGTGAACATAAGGTGCATACAGGAAAGCCAGAGGCCCATACTCACATATCTGGTGAAGAAGTCATCCACCTCAGCCTGCAGTTTGCTCTGACACTCTGGGTGTAGAGCCAGGAGGTAGCAGGTGAAGGCCAGTGTGTTGCTACTGGTCTCATACCCCGCCAAGAAGAACACAAATGCCTGGCCCACGATCTCATCATCCGACATCATCCTCTTCTGGGTCTGGAGAGAGCGCCTGCTGGGTGACTCATGGCTGCCGTCAACATTTTCTTGCTGGTTTGTGTGAGTGTGTGTGGGGGCCAGCTCATCTGCATGGTTGACCACGTCAAAGTGCTCCAGCGACACACACTCCTTGCTGTTCCGCGTTTCCAGCATCAGCTGTAGGAAGTCTCGCCGCCGCTACATACAGAGAAACACACACACACACACACACACACGGGGAGATCAAGATCAGAGAAGAGAAGGACAGGAGACTTTACAAGTCCTTTATTATTTCATATCTTTTCCCATCTTTACAAAGGATAAGTAGGCTGCCATAGTAATACCTCTTCAACTGGCTGCTCATCTCTCTGTCTGATGATCTTCTGAATGCAGTTGATGAAGAAGTTGTTCATCTCATCCCTCCTCTTGTTGGGGAGGAAACGGGCCAGAGGAATCAGGAATGGAAACGCAACTGAAGACAAAATATAATCTTTGTCACTCCATTTATGGCATCAACTATGGAATGCAGCAGTATTTGAATTGGACAATTTGACATATCAGGAAGACTTTAAAGTGCTGATGAGTTAGTTGGCCTCGGGGCATGGCTCCACAGTACTCACTGAAGACGAACATGATGGGTGTGAAGAAGGAGAAAGAGAAGAACTTCTGGGCGTGGTGGACGAACGGGTCATCTGGGTCCTTCTGAGAGTCCACCTGAGTGCCAAATGCAACGCTGGCAATCACGTCCATGGTGAAACAGCCAAAACACCTGAGGAGAGAGAACCAACCCAGTCAACACAATATGGTATGTATGTACTGAATACCATACATAGAGAGCTTTTATACAATGATAACACAGCATCCACCTTACAATTTACCACTACAATAGCAGATCTGAGGCTGTCTGTAGACATTTGAATTTGTCATCTTTTTGTTTGGAAAATTATAGGGTTACAATTGTATTGCCAAATGACTGAGAAGTCATTCAGTTACAGCATAATGACACTCCTGAGAGGGAGATATAGTGTAGTTGCAGTACCTGTGAATGTCAAAGCTCTCTCCAGACTCAGCATGACAATTGAGGTTGGTGAGCAGGGTGTCAGTAGCAGTGTTAATCAGAGGACCCATCTGCATGGGGATAGAGACAGAGAAACACTCTCATCTAGATTCCAATATGAAAATGGGGTTGTGGGAGAATTTCCAAAAACCTGGTAAAATAAATAATATATACAGTACCAGTCAAAAGTTTGGACACACCTACTCATTCAAGGGTTTTTATTTATTTAGACTATTTTCTACATTGTAGAATAATAGTGAAGACATCAAAACTATGAAATAACACACATGGAATCACGTAGTAACCAAAAAAGTGTTAAACACATCAAAAAATATTTAATATTTTAAATTCTTCAAAGTAGCCTCCCTTTGCTTTGATGACAGCTTTGCACACTCTTGGCATTCTCTAAACCAGCTTCACCTGGAATGCTTTTCCAACAGTCTTGAAGGAGTTCCCATACACGCTGGGCACTTGTTGGCTGCTTTTCCTTCAGTCTGCAGTCCAACTCACCCCAAACCTTCTCAATTGGGTTGAGGGCAGGTAATTGTGGCGGCCAGGTCATCAGATGCAGCTCTCCATCACTCTCCCTCTTGGTCAAATAGCCCTTACACAGACTGGAGGTGTATTTTGGGTCATTGTCCCGTTGAAAAACAAATTATAGTCCCACTAAGCGCAAACTAGATGGAATGGCGTATCGCTGCAGAATGCTGTGGTAGCCATACTGGTTATTTATTATTATTATTTTTCTTTTTTACATTTTACCTTTACTTAACCAGGCAAGTCAGTTAAGAACAAATTATTATTTACAATGACGGCCTACACCGGCCAAACCCAGACGTCGCAGTGCCAATTAGAATCGAACCAGGATGTTTGTAGTGACTCCTCAAGCACTGAAATGCAGTGCCTTGGGCCGCTGTGCCACTCGGAAGCCCAAAAGTGTTGTGTGCCTTGAATTCTAAATAAATCACAGACAGTGTCACCAGCAAAGCACCCCCACACCATCACACCTCCATGCTTCACGGTGGGAACCACACATGCGGAGATCATCTGTTCACCTACTCTGCGTCTCACAAAAACACAGTGGTTGGTACCAAAAATCTAAAATTTGGACACATCAGACCAAAGGACAGTTTTCCACCTGTCTAATGTCAATTGCTCGTGTTTCTTGGCCCAAGCAAGACTCTTCTTCTTCTTGGTGTCCTTTAGTAGTGATTTCTTTTCAGCAAATCGATCATGGAGGCCTGACACGGAACCCAAACCAGCTGTGTGTGTGCACCATCGTGCACCATTGTGCATAAATGTATTTTATAAATGTATTTCCCCCCACACCAAACGTGATCACGACACACAGGTTGAAATATCAAAACAAACCAATGACATTCATTTGGGCTCAGGTCGAAAAGCATTAAACATGTATGGCAATTTAGCTAGTTAGCTTGCACTTGCTAGCTAATTTGCCCTATTTAGATAGCTTGCTGTTGCTAGCTAATTTGTCTTGGGATATAAACATTGAATTGTTATTTTACCTGAAATGCACAAGGTCCTCTACTCTGCCAATTAATCCACACATAAAACGGTCAACCGAGTCATTGCTAGTCATCTCTCTTCCTTCCAGGCCTTTTCTTCTCTTGACTTTATACTATGATTGGCAACTTTCATAAATTAGGTGCATTACCGCCACTGACATCGTTCGTCTTTCAGTCACCCACATGGATATAACCAATGAGGAGATGGGAGAGGCAGGACTTGAAGCGCGATCTGCATCACAAATAGAACTGACTTATATTTTAGCCCTTGGTAACGCAGACCCTCGTTTGCGTGCACGAGCAGTGTGGGTGCAATAATTGAATAATATAGATTTCTAAATGTATTTTGCAACACTCGTGTCGTAGTCAGCCTGTCATTCACGCAGTCTCCTCTGAAAAGTTGATATTGAGATGTGTCTGTTACTTGAACTCTGTGAAGCATTTATTTGGGCTGAAATGTCTGAGGCTGGTATCTCTAATGAACTTATCCTCTGTAGCAGAGGTAACTCTGGGTCGTCCTTTCCTGTGTCGGTCCTCATGAGAGCCAGTTTCATCATAGTGCTTGATGGTTTTTGTGATAGGGCTATCTTCTGTATACCAACCCTACCTTGTCACAACACAACTGATTGGCTCAAACGCATTGTGGTAAACCGTGGGGTATTGAGTTGAGCGTACAGAGATGTACACAGAGACAGGGAGGCTTTAGTCCACAAAACAACTTTACTAAGATGGAAAATAAATATATCAACAAAATCACTTCGGTTTTGCTCTGTCTTTTTTCTCTCTCTTTACTGGTGTCCGTCTCTCCCCCTCCCCAGCAGAGGGAGCCAACGTCGTCTCACGTACCTCCCCTCTATTACCATCGCCCGGGGTAGACCTCCTGGGATACCACAGCATTTAGAAGGAAAGAAATTCAGCAAATTAACTTTTAACAAGGCACACCTGTTAATTTAAATGCATTCCAGGTGACTACATCATGAAGCTGGTTGAGAGAATGCCAAGAGTGTGCAAAGCTGTCATCAAGGCAAAGGGTGGCTACTTTGAAGATAAATATAATATATTTATATATATAATATATACAATATATTTTCATTTGTTTAACACTTTTTTGGTTACTGCTTGATTCCATGTGTTATTTTATAGTTTTGCTGTCTTCAATATTATTCTACAATGTAGAAAATAGTCTAAATAAATATAAACCCAGGAATGAGTAGGTGTGTCCAAACTTTTGACTGATACTGTATATTATATCGTCTTTGTTTCTCAAAATCATTGTAACTGTTAAACTTCAACCAGAGGTCGCCCTTAGATCGTTGCAAAAAGCCGCACTTGACCGTTGCACTTGAATCATTCCCACGGTGAATGGCTAAGCCACTACGCTATAAAACCACACAATATTGCAGAGAATTGTTTTCTGGACGCATTTGATATGGTGAAAACAATGTGTGATGAGGCAGAGGCACAAAAACTCACATCAATACCTTGTCGGATGTCACTGTGAAACTAAGAATTGATGCTATTGCTAGCAATCAAGAGGTAACTCTGACTGAATGAGTCAAACAACTCCCCACCTTATGATCTTCAATTGGACCTTAGCAATGAGGGCCGAGATGCCCACATGTTCGCTACATGTCAGAGGATGCTATTCATGAGGAATGTCTCATGATTCCAGAACATTAAATGTTCAGTGTGCTGCGTGGCTATATTGACGAAAAACTGATTCCATGAGATCGAATGTTGGCCTTTTGCACAGATGGGGCTCCATCTAGGCGGGATGGCGGGCAGGCCTCTGTACTGTAGTTATGTGTCTCCCTCTGCCATATGGACGCACTGTATGTTAAACCCACTGAGCTATAATGAATACACCGGGAACAACTGACTGCAAAAGAGCTGAATGTAGAGCTCTGAGATATGCAGCTGGTAACTTCAAATGTAAACTACATCGCACACTCCTGTTCGCAAAACTATGTGGAGATATGGGATCAGAGCATGACAATGTTCTGATTCACACCGAGGCTTGGTGGTTATCAAGGGGGAGAGTTGGAAAGATGTTTCTCATTGAGAGAGGAACTGTTGTTATTCACAATGGATGTAAAAAACAGACTTTGTTGACTTTCTGCGTAATGAAAAGAAAATGTGTCTCCTTGCCTATGTAACAGACGTATTTATGAAACGGAACAAACTGAACACAAGCATGCAGGGAAATACATAAATATTGTACAGATGTGTGACCGAACCAGCAAACTCAAATCCATTTGACTGGGATCCTGGCTCAGATGACATGCAGGTAAGTCAAATCGAACAGCTGATCGAGCTGACATGTGACCGAATGCTGTAGACAACGCATTCACAGGTCACTATGGAGACAATTATAGAATGGCAAGACACGTAGCAGTCGGTCAATCATCTCGGTGTAACAGTTGGGATAATAGGACAATTTGATGTACAAGGCATATCTTATCCCTGGATTGAGGTACGTTTTTCAAGCCATATCTCACGCCGGCACCACTGTGTATTAATCTACACAAGAAGCCTGTCTGACCCTAGTGCAGCTGTAAGCTAGCTGGTCGGATCTGCTGGCTAATGCCCATGTACAATGCATACGGAAAGCATTCAGACTCCTTGACTTTTTCCACATTTTGTTATGTTACAGCCTTATTCTAAAATTGATTAAATATTTTCCCCCCTCATCAATCTACACACAATACCCTATAAAGATAAGGCAAAAAACAGTTTTTAGAATTTTTGGCAAATTTATCACATTTACGTAAGTATTCAGAGCCTTTACTCAGTACTTTGTTGAAGCACCTTTGGCAGCGATTACAGCCTTGAGTCTTCTTGGGTATGAATCTACAAGCTTGGCACACCTGTATTTGGGGAGCTTCTCTCATTATTCTCTGCAGATCCTCTCAAGCTCTGTCAGGTTGGATGGGGAGCATCACTAGACAGCTATTTCTGCGGAAAAAGTCAAGGGGTCTGAATCCTTTCCAAAGGCGCTGTATATTACCAAAATGATCCCTTTACATTTTTTCCTGTGCAAAAAATCCCTTTAAATCAAGACTCATCTGATAAATGGACAAAATGGAATCAGGGGTAAATGTTAAGTGGTCCACTTGCATTAATCAGTACATGAGGGGATACTGCTGCCCTGAGTGTTGTGCCAGCTACTCTCCTCCTCACCTCCAGCCCCTCTCAGAAAAGTGTCTGTGTGTGTGCATGCGTGCGTACGTGCATGCGTACGTGTGTGGGTGAGGACACCATGAGCCAAAGAGAGGAGCTGAATCAATTAAAATCCCATTAAAGCACCATTACAGAGGGCATTATCAAGGGGAAAAGAACCCTGATGATGATGGATCAAACACCGGTCTAATTAATAAATGTATTCATTAAGGGAAGAGCTCTTCTAAACATGGCGAATGCTGTGTTACAATGCAGGACTGAGAGAAACAGATCTCAAGAAAAGCACTCTCTCTCTGCCATCACCTTCTCCAGGGCAGACAGAGAGTTGTACTGCAGTAGCTCAGATTTCAAAAACAACAAATCTTCAAGACAACTCCTACCCACTGTGCAAAAACTGGTGGAATCAATGGTGTTTCCACGTCATTTTAACAACAAAAAATATATTTGATGGCGTTGAATCAACATGGGAAACTGATTGGATTTGCAAAAATTCCTCAATGTAAATCCATTAACATGGTGACACTTTTTGTTGATTTCATGTTGAATTCAAGTTAGTTGACAACTGACGTCTGTGCCCAGTGGGTAGTCTCTTCTTATCAATGAAAATGAGGGCACTAACACATATTCGACCACAGAAAGGACAGCTATGGCATGGAATATCTGTTAAAAGGA